>NW_016938393.1:25552-32419 GCF_001483705.2 Eufriesea mexicana
TCCCTACTTCCTCCCTTATTCCTCGCTTCTTCATTCGTTAACAGCAAGAAACTGTCCAACTGAATGACTTTAATTTACATCAGCAAGAAAAATCAATTGGACGAGTGATATTAACTTATATCAGCAAGAAGGAGTCCAATTGGATGACTGATATTAACTTATGTCAACGAAAAAGGTCCAACTGGATAGATAGCGATATCTTACAGCGGCAAGAAAGGTCCAAATGAATGGCTAGCATTAACTTATGTCAAGGAAAAAGGACCAATTTGATGGGTAGCATTATCAGCAAGAAAAATCTAATTAGATGGATGGATGGCTAGGATTATCTTACACGAGCAAGAAGCTAGATTGGATAATTAGCATTAAAGACATATCTCAATGGGTAGCTTATCTATATTAATCCAACAAGAACCCCATCTTTCGTGTCTCATTAAACGAACAGCTTGAAATGCGATGATATGATATATTTAAAGAGGCAGCCTAGTAACTTTCAGAAATAATAAACAAATTTTTATTGTCTTAACGAAATTCTCCGTCCTTTGCTGCGTCGAGTGCATAGACCCGAAATAAAATTTGAAAAACTCGCATCACTGTTGCGTGGCTTTGAACATAGTAGACAGCATAACGAAAGAACCGAAGTTCCAATCACTATGAAATTTTTAGCATATTGTAGAGACGATTTGGTGGTGGTATATATATTTATTTAATAATAAATTAACAGTGATAGTGTATGCGAGTAACGATAAGGATACGAATTATTACAACTTATCACAACACTCAAACTACATTTTTGCAGCAACTCTCCTATTACAACTCACAACTAGCAACAACAACTCTGGCAACTAACAACTCTTCTATTACAACCCTCTAATCGACAACTCTCCTCTGACTTAGCAACTCTCTAATCGACAACTCTCTCAACTAACTTAGAACATCCTTGTCCTCTTATATTCTTCTTCCCACCATGCACACCCTGCACGCGTTTCCCAATGCCTCCCCCAACATGACGAAATATGGTCGTGCTAAGGGCCTGTAGGGACACATCCCAGATGCGGAAAGCGAAAGTTCCTTGCATATATTTTCGACTCCTTCGCGACATCGAGGGTTCCGGGTCAATGGGGGCCTGGTTTATGTCTTTACGACCAGGGTCCCATGACTCGCGAACGCGCGGACCACCTCGACGTCTAACGAACAGCGAAAAAGAGTTCAGTTCGCTTACGCCTCTTTAACGACACGGGTTCTTCCCGAAAAGCTAACCTTCCGTTTTCCGCATCTGGTCCCCCGCATATAACAAAGTACTCTTTTCACTAAAATCTTCTCGTCCTCCACTGTTCCGTCGTGGAACAAGGAAGACCCGTTACGGTCTTCCAACAGCCAGGTCTTAGGGTCGAACAATTCGGCATCGGAATTTTCCGCTCCATGCCTTCGGCATGTTTGAATGCTTTACCTTTTTTCTTTGACTTCTCGTGTCGCGGAACACGAGAATCCTGGAAATCCCTAATTTAACGAAATTAGGCGACGGCTCTTAAGACTTGGCTGACAAAAGGCCTGAGGGCTCCACGTGGTCCGCACACGTTGGAAGCCTCAGGCCCTCGCTAGGGGTAACAAACGACCGATGGGGTCACCAGCGCGCGGGTGGACCACAGGTACCCCACCTTGGTGGAGAGGGTTTCCTCCGCTATCGTTGTTTTTGGGGGAACCTTCCCTTACTCCAAGGTCACGGATTCGCGAACCAAGGGAACGCCCTTGGTCAAAAACAGCCAATCGTATTTGGCGAGCTCCCGATTTTTCCTAAGGCCGATCTTAGGAAGATCGAGGAGCTCACTTCCGTACGAGCCCTGAGAGACACGGGTTCTCTCAACCACTTCCATACGAAACATCAGAGACATCGGTTCTCTTGAACCAGTTCTCTTCGAATCAACAACGCGTCACGGTTCTCTTCGAAACGTCGAACGTCGTAGACACGACTCTTTTCTGCTCGTGCAACTTAAACAGTTGCCCAATATTAATTTGGCGGGCAACGCGTGTCGTAGTCGCGAGACGGCCTTACAACCCGTCGGAAATAGGAGAATTTCGATCGCGACGCGACGCGACATCCACCTTCAGGCCTGACGCATCGCCCAGGGTTTTGCCGACCGACCTGTCCTTCGAACCCTCGGTGACTTTCGTAAATACATGCAGTGGAAAGCTTGCAATACTACAATATGTCCAAACACGTGGCTCTAGTACTAGCCACTGACAGAGATCCTAAACATTCGGAAAATTTTCAGAAAAATTGTTTCTTAGGAACAATTTGTCTTGTTCTATCATCTTCAACTTGAGAATTTTTCCTTCAATTTGTTCGAAGCTCTAAATTTTTTAACTGTGGTTAGTACGATGGTTACATTGTTTTCCTTCACTCGCCACATTTTTTCATCCCTTGCAAATTCATTCTCTGCGCTGTATCCTGTCCACCATCAAGACCCGCTCCATTTTGAAGATGGTTAATTCAAAATTTTTTCCAGATGTTTCTGTTGCGATATTTTTTATCTAAATTTTTTAATAAGTAGTATAAGGTTAAAAGTAAAGTCTGTGAAAAATTTACACGGCTACCATCTTCCAATATTTTTCTATGAATTTTTAAACAACGGTTATGATAGAGGTTATGTCATACTGGTTTGCCCCCTTAACCTTTTACACCTCAAATTATTTTTCAATTTTGTTCCCTCTGTTATTTGAAATATTTTGTTTAAAATTTACTTCACGAGATAGTTTCTCGACTGCTACTTATTTTAAAGAATTTTATTTACCGATTATATTAAATTAACTTACTTTAAATGTAAATAATTCAAGTAGTTACTTATTTTCTGTTTTCTTGTCCAATAAATAAAGAATCAAAAAACGTCGAGTGTAACTTGACATAGGTGTTTCTGTGATAAAAACTGATGAGTAACACTCGACAAAGGAGTGCAAAGCACTCGACGATTTTCTGGCTAAAAAAGGGTAGGAGTTCAAAGATTTTCCACTATAGAGCTGACGATATTTTTTTTTAGCAGTAAATAAAAAATCTATAATAATTAACACGTAGAATTATTTGATTTCGATATCTCTCACACGGTTACATTATCTTAAATTTGACATATTAATTAATATCGATGTTCGAAATTTCATCAAATGGCGACTGAAGGACGCCCCCTGAGTGCAAAGGGTTAATTCTTTTACCCCCTAAAGGTCAGAAACTGAAAGACATATACGCTAATTTTTTAATTATATCTACTCTATAGTTCGTAGAACGAGAATTGCAGGAAATATTAGGGTGTCCCAAAAGTTTCTTCCTTTTTTTTTTTGATGTGAAATCAATAGACGATATTTGTTGTTTAAGATTGATTTATGCATATATGGTATAATTATACATATTATAGCATGATGCCATGGTACGATGCCATAAACGGAGAATTGTTAATCCTGCATGTTTACAAACATATCCGGCTCGAGGACATACATAGCGTGACGCGGAAAGAACTTATGGGACAACCTAATACAAAGAGCTGCACGTGATCGACGATCAGACCATGTGATCAGACCAAGACCGAAACATCAGGACCTGGGTCCAAACTGATACAATCGTAAGATGTAATATTTCGAAGAAAATTTTGGCTCACATTATTTATAATCACTTGCACTGGCAAGAATTCACAGACGCGTGTACCAGAACGGTCCAGTGTTACTTACTGGGTGGTGTCACGACGTGTGTACCACGTCGTTGGCGATTCTGCGACAAAAGCATTACGACGTGCGTGGCACGTCTTTCCAACGCAAGTAGTTAACCCTTTGCGGACGATCGCCACATATATGCGTTTTGTGGACGCCATCAATTTGGTCGAGGAACGCGTATATGCGTTCGACGAAAACAACCGATAGGGCCGAGGGACGCATAAATATGTCCCACGTAAACGCGTTGCTATGGCCGAGAAATACAAATATGCGCCCACTGTTGCGGCCCTAGGACCCTCGCGTCCCAAGTTAACCACTTGCGGCAGCAAGAAATTCACAGACGCGTGTGCCAGAACGGTCCAGAGTTTCTGTAACAATTGCCTAACGACGTGTGTACCACGTCGTTGGCGATTCTGTGACAAAAGCATTACGACGTGCGTGACACGTCTTTCCAGCGCAAGTGGTTAAGTGGTGGACTGTTTTATGTCCTTATTGTCAGCGTTGCTATGAACGAAAATCACGTTAAGCAGTAATGAGCGCTGGTAGTTTTGAATGACCATCCCGGCAGCGGCTGGGCCCTATGGTACGGTTTACTCAAAGCCACTCCGTCTGCAAAGGGTTAGGGTCTTTGTTTAGGACTTATAAACGTTGATCCTGAGCATCCACGTTTAGTAGCCACTTATTTACGTCCATAGCATCGGTCATGTGTCTGTTTTGGTTATATCTTCTGCCAATTCACGTTGCGCGAAGTGCAATCTTCGATGCTAAACCAGTGACATTTACCGAAGAAAGGAGCCAAGAGCAGAACTCGCTGGAACCAAAAGGGATTTAAAATTCTCTTGCTTACCTTAATGGGATGAATTGATTAAGCGAGGGTGGTGAAATGTATGCATCTTGTCATCCCCTGGTAGTGCTAGCTAAGTGGATGCCTAGTAGCACGGTGCGACCTACAGGGTCGAGGTACGCCTAAGGGCTCTTGCTCGAGGCAACCATACTCGTCCCTATCTACCTAAATTTTCAGTTTGCTGACACCAGGGATTTCATCTATATCCACTATTACCTCTGTCCGATAATAAAGATATTAGCAGACGTGCCTCGAATCTAGCCCAATAGAAAATTTAATCTTATTTCTAACACCCCTCTGTACTTTTCACTCCTAAGAAAAATAATTTGCGTATACAAATATATTTATACATGTGTACATTGTTAATCCTTGAAATGCCGTTTCTGGTATTTCGTTCATTTTTTCGTTTGTAATCCTTACCTTTATACCTCAAACTCGGAAACTCCAACTGTACCGTCCTGAAAGGCGGATTCATAGCATAACTCTTCCTTTAATTTTTGATAATTCTAAAGACTTTATTATTTTGTATTACGATTGCTACGCCGAGGTTAGACGTGCCTCGCCGTCTGCTCAGCGGATTTAATCATATATCTAAGTGTGAAAGTTCTGAAAATTTACAAGTATCAGAGCCGACAGATTGGACCCACGTGCGACAGACCCATCAAGGCAATGAACAGACACCACTTGTAAATAACCTCATTGACCATCGAAAATCGACTCCTTGACAGTTTCCTATTCTTTAGTCCAAAGGTGTAGTGGTGGTTGTCATAGTATGTTTGGTATAAGTGTGAAGAATGTTTGTGTGGAAGAATGTATGTGTGTGACGAGTATGACTGAGAGTCGTGAAAAACAATTAGTGAATTAATGACAGTCATCGGAAAAAGACGTTCTGTGTAAGAGTCGGGTATAGATTATATCGCAGTGAGAAGCGAATCTATTTTAAGTGATATTACTCTAATTTGTGTTGTGTTGTTACTGTTCAATAAATATTGTTATCACTTTATCCATTTACTCACAGAAGGTCCTTCCGTCACACCCTCTGTCTAATAAAAATCTCTACTTTCCTTTCACTAATAATTATCCTAACCAATCAGAACCAAATTGAGGAAAACAACAGATACATTCCACTTACCATTTCGAAGCTAAACAGAACCTCCTCATAGAACCGTCCGTCACTAATCGTCATCAAGCAAGAACGATCTAGTGACGATATACATACATGTTCATTACTACATTTACAAGAGACTATTTACATGAATAAAATAAAATTAATTGAACAAAATAAACGTGGCTGTTAAGAATAACTGCGAAGTAGGCCGATGTGGTAGTAATATCTTGACGTGTGATATCTGTCGCCTTATATGTTGAGAATAATTAGGAGTAATATGTTGACGCGTGATATCTATTGTCTTAAAGACTTACTTTGTATATATGTAGGAGTGGGTGGATTTGCTAAAGTAACGTTGTTTTACTGCTTCTTAAAATACAATAAACTTATACTTATTGGCTACGAAACTCGACTCTTACTTGTTAGACGCTATCTTGAAGACCGTGAAGGACTGATGCTGCCCGCGGCCTGGCATCCTTATTTAAGCATTCACTCTGTTCTTCTCCATACCCAGACTTTCCTTCGCAATCATACTTCTTTCCTACGCAACCTCGGAGGGCACGGTTTTTCAAACACTCTGCACGCATATCTAATCTTTCGCTCTAACATAAACATTCATTAAAATCGATCCTCTTGCGCGCGGTCTCTTTCGTTCTGGGTCCGGACACACTTGCCATTCTTCCAGGGCCGTACTTATTCCGATCCCACATATGTGTACATATGTATATTTATGTATACCGTTGCTACGTAGAGTATAGATGATAGTGTGCAAACGCGATAGCAGTTATAACGAGATTGTAATAATTAAAACTACTAAAACCGAATATCTTTGTTCTTAAAAACCTAAATTCAACATCAAATTAACAGTGGCTACTCAAATTTTCCATTTTTTCTCAAGATTTCTGTATTGCATTTCATACTGCAGAAATTCTGGTCTACTCTGTTAAGAAATTGTACTAAAAGAGTTGTTCCGTCGTGGAACAAGGAAGACCCGTTACGGTCTTACAACAGCCAGGTCTTAGGGTCGAACAATTCGGCATCGGAATTTTCCGCTCCATGCCTTCAGCATGTTTGAATGCTTTACCTTTTTTCTTTGACTTCTCGTGTCGCGGAACACGAGAATCCTGGAAATCCCTAATTTAACGAAATTAGGCGACGGCTCTTAAGACTTGGCTGACAAAGGCCTGAGGGCTCCACGTGGTCCGCACACGTTGGAAGCCTC
>NW_016938393.1:34247-39796 GCF_001483705.2 Eufriesea mexicana
AGAGTTTTAACGATGACCATTATTAGTAGTCTAGAATTACTTTCCTAAATAAACTATAACCAAATTTCGCTTCACTTACGTTCAATGATATAATTCACGACGTGTGCCACGCATATCTAATTAACAAGCATTCCATATAATTTCAGTTACATATTGCTTAAATCGCCTTTATGGTGGGACATGCCCGACGATCTTTATGTAGATAATGCACGCAATTGCATTCAGTTCGGAGAGCCTGCACTCTCGTAATTTATATTCAAACGAGGGGAATGCATTTCGAAACGATATTTTGCGCGGCAATTATATCTTCATCTTGCATGGGCTTACCCCTTTTCATAAATGTTCAATGCTTTAATAAAAGGCAAGGAAATGCAATACTATTATGATAATTTAAAGCAAACGGAATGAACTCCCTTTAACCGGGATACGAATTGAACTGAACGAGGTACCTGCTAGCAATCTAACAATCCATAATTGCCATTTTTCGATGGAATTGGTTTAGAGAATCGTACCGTAAGTTAGATGGCCTATTGTCGATCGTGATAATTCTAGCGTAATATGTGTAATTCTAGAATATTTATACGTTCGCTAAAATACTGTGAAGATATAAACATATGTTCTTCATGAAGTAAGAATTGAAATGTGAATTATATGGATATTCTGGAAATATAACTTTCCGTAAATTGTAAATATTTTTATACTTATATACACAAATTAGGGATGAAACGAATAGGTTTCCATAGAGTTGAAACTATATTACAATGATATAATACAGATAGCTGCATTATAAATTTTATACTTTATAGACAGATGTAAGAATATGATAACATTGGAGAGCTTTCAACTTATATGCTCCTTTGTGATAAAGTATGTCTCCCAACGTTTCCAGTAGGTCCCTGAAAATGTAGAACTTCTTAAAATCTTGTAGCTATTATCAATTCCGACCGAAAATTGGAAAAGTTAGTCAATAAACCATAATCCTCAAGGGAAGGATAATCATGTTCCAAGTGACAGTATAACACTATTTAAAAGAATTGAATGGAATACAACTATGCTAGCTAATTCCGTATATCCAAGCATTGAATGAGTATACACAAGTCAAATAAATTTAATTAACAACATAAATCAAAGTAACAGATTTAACTGCATTCCAAACTACCTGACAAGGTATTCCAAGAATCTGGGCACATTACTTTAAATTGCACACTAGCTCATTAGGAAAACTACGATATCTGTTATTACGTTTAGCTTCACGACATATTGGACATCCCAAGTTTGTTTCGTGTCATAACTAAGAATTCATACCTCCGCCGCGCATTTTAGCAGCGTTAGGAGGAGAAAGGGAAATCTCTGTTGCTCTTTTTGTTCATAAAGGTCTCAAGAGCCTTGTGAATTGTTCTGATATTTTGGAAAAATCTTCAATCAATGATCCAAATTTTTATTAGAGACGATACTGATTTCTTCATGTACAAAAGCATAAAGCTGTTTTTGCATACGACTCAGTTATTAATAGAATGGTTATTAACGTTAGCAATACTTATGCTACTTTATATATATTTAGTCAACACCTTCACTCCGAAAAACAGATGTTATATCATAAATCTCTCTAGAAAATTCATTTTTTCTTATACTTATACATATCTCGTCCCTTTATATACCGGTATATTTTCATTTTTATACTTACTTCCTTGTTTTGGTTTCACTTTCCTTCGTTACCGTTAACTTTGTGCCTCACTGTAATAATTTTCTTGTAATCTTTCGTATGAGTAATTCCCGTGTGGATAAGGCAATAAGTAAATAAACTAGACATTAGTAAATGCTACGACATTGTGGAACAATTCATGCCGCCTACCAAACCATATTAAACAATATAGTTAAGCAATATTCCAAGTTATTTACTCCGAATAATGAAAATACTGTGAAATTTCAATTTAAACAACAAATTCAGTCCACCAGTCAACATTAAATAAAATAACGAATTGCATAACACCTCAATGCAATTAGCAAAATTACCGAGAACCTCGAGTCCAACAATAAATCCAAGCCATGTGTTTAAGCAAACCTTCCCATAACAAGCAACCCTACAGGATAAGGCGGAAATGTATGCAAAAAACATCCAAGGATATCAAGCGAGAAATGTCGGTGGAATATATAACGCAAGGAAGATAACACCGATTGCTCCCCGATATCGAATCTGTAGCCATTTCTGGCAATCCTGCCGTTGAAGTATCTGTTTGGTTTCTTGATCTTCCCACTCGAACGAGCGCCAAGAGCTTTCGAACCATATCTGCGATCAATGTATCTTCGTTCGCACGCCCGTTTGTCCGGAGAATGCTGAAATGCTTGCCGCAACATACCGAAAATGTTGTACATTGTCGTCAGGGCAGTCGGATACGCGGGTTACGCATTTCCGTTACGCGACATTGAGCACCCATGATGGCAAGGGGTCGCGGAGGGATTGAGATTAGACCGTGGAACGAGTTTCATCAACCGAGTGTATATTAACACTTTGCACACGGTGGTTCAGTTATTGCGGTGAAATGGCGATTCGAAGATTTCACGCTGAAAATTCGACGAAACTTCTTAAAGCATTGTGCGGGGCATTGGGTATTAATTAACGCGTGGAATTATTTTATTCCGTCATTCCACGCATCGTCATTTGATATTTAACGACATATCAACAGCTGGTTAATTAACCGACGTATGAGGAAAGGCGAGAAGAGTTAGAGAAAATATAGGGAAACTAATTCAACGTACTTCGGATGCAATATCAGGCAATCATGTGACCAAAACAGCGATCGATTCAATGGGGAATTTCAAGTAGAAAGTTTGGAAATGGCTTTGGATTTGAACTTCAGCGGGATTAATGTACGAATTAACGCCAATTTTCTACAGAACCCGATTAAGACCTTACACGCTGATATATTTACCAGAAACCGAGCATACGGATATTATTGAATTTTACTTGCAACTTACGTACTCACTCAATTGTAGGTCATATTTTGTCAATTTTTAGGATTTATTCACATTTTGCGCGCGCTAAAATACGCTCCATGCAATTTCAGCCTAATTCTGGTGCAATTGATATTTACGGGATTTAGTATGAGAAACTCACAAAGATGTAGACTCGTTATTATGGTGTGAGCGGTAAGCGCCATACGCTACTATGTATATCGTTTGCATACTTTTGTGAGACTTACTTCCGCATCCCGGGATTGAATTTTGTATTTTCGCTGTTTTACTGTAGAAGACAGAGACAGCTTCATGCTGAAAATCTGTAAAAATTGGAACACTGGTATTTTGAATCAAAAAATGTCTTTTTTGCATTACGTTCAGTTACGGTTTATAAGACAACTAAAGTCACGTCATGAAAGTTAATGGGTAAATTTTCCTTACCAAGTAGTTTCGGTCCCAATGAAGAGTATACCATCGACATGTTACTAATTAAAAAATTTATATGGCAGAATGTACACAAGATGCAATTCCATCAGCACGCACCAGTCATACTGAATGGGAACAAGTAAAATTCCATCTGGTCTTTAAAGGAATAGCAGACAGGTTCCCAGTATAAGGGAATAATTTTTTTGGGTAGGAACTACCTAGCAGTCGAGAATCCAATATTTAATTCCATTGAATTTCTACAGTGGTCCAACTTTCAATAACTTGGAGCCCAGGAATGGATTTCTAAAAGAAACAGGGTTATTAAGATTTACCCAATCTTTTAACAGAAAACCCGTCTCCGCCTTCTTCCACAAAAATATCCAGGCGAAAATTCGGTTGATGGACGGAGGAGTACAGCATTACACTTTATATAGGGCTAACAAATGATATTCTCCGATCTATCCTCGTTAAGTTATAACTGCTCAAATGCTAGGGCAGCGAAGTTCCACGTATGCACTTGGTTGCATGCAATGAAGTGTCATTGAACGGAGGAACAAGTTGCTAGACATCCAATTGCACCTGAGAAGATGCATACGACGCAAATACGGTGATTACGACGCCGGAATATATTAATGTCTTCTCGGTAGGACGCTTAGCGAACGCTATCGAACGGGTATTTTCCTATTGTAGGCGGCGAACCTAATACCTACGCTGCGAGCCGGCGGCTAGCCATAGGTCACGCTGTTCGATAAGAGCGTTGTTCTGATTATTTGTCCCTATTACCTTTCGCATGCATGTGAGCAGCACGGTTAACTGCGATCGTGTTCCACTATACGACATAGTGGCCTTTGCCTTTTAACAAAGCAAAATCCGACGCCACCATCCAGCAATTCTCAAACGAATCGTCGTGTCTACTATTCATTCCTCTCATCGTGGGAAAAACGCACGAATAGGCACGTGATTTGAAGAAACACGAGTGACTGGAATACGTTAGGCTGCTCCAAATGAATACGTTCGATCCGGGCTTGAAGGAACCATTAAACAGAAGCTTCTGTGGCAACGCTTATTTTCTAGAATATCCATGACCATCTCGCTTCTTGGATTTTGAAAGCTCGTCGTCATAATTTTTCTGAATTAAGTTCAAGTTTCTCGGGGAGTGATGTGATTATAATTATTATTATCTGCTGTAATTGGTGCAGCATGATTTTATCGTTTATATAAATAATTGGAACTACCAGTCCTAGTAATTGCTTGTGGCATTATTAATGTTTAGTTTTATTCAGACTGTATGATGTACTAATATTGCATATATATTCCGTGTTTTTGTGCAGTTTTACGAAGAATTACGAAAAAATATTTTAAACAAGCTTTTCTAGCCTCTAAATGATCTTTCCTGGATTCTAAATGCCATACTTGTCTAAGAGCGTGAAAATTACGCCGTTCTATAAGAAAATTAAAATGAAATGTGGGTGGATTCGAAATCTTTATTACAAAATGTAATTAATTACATAACGGGTATCAAAAATAAGGGATGTCCTGATTAAAAGCACTTTAATTAAACCTATATAAAAGAGAAGTTATAACAGATAGTGGGAAGATGATGATAAAAAGTGAATTATTTATAACCTACCATACATTTTCCAAACCCTACCGATACAAATAAGAATTAAAATTCGGAGTTTCTTACATGTAAAATTTAACACTCCCATTTTCTCTTTTATCTTCCACGATGTTCTACTGACACTCATGTTTCTACCTAGCCATATATATAAAAAAAAATTTATATCCTCCAATTCCTTATATCGACACGTATGAAATATGTTTCCACTTGATGCTAAACCTATAATGGATTAAGTGTCTATTCACAAACTTTTAAATAAAAATTTCATATTACATAATATCCCGATTACTCTTCTAATACTGTAATATGATCAATCCTTCAGTATTTTCATTCATGACGTTTTTCCAATATTCGGAATAAATGTTCTTAATGTTGATGTTACTAAACGTCTAAATTACTAAATTACTAAGTTGCTAAATTGTAGAATGTCGAAAGCTAGAGTTGAGACACCATAAATTGACGAAACAACAATACAGTACAACATCATCTCAAAATTCATAAAACTATCTTAACGAAGTTAAGAAAACCAAGATAACGAAACGGAAAC
>NW_016938394.1:0-244 GCF_001483705.2 Eufriesea mexicana
ATATTTTGAATAGACCTATTCTCTGGCAAGAAGATGGCAGTACGTGCCATTGGATTGAAGGCGATATGCAGTCTATTCACGAAGGTATAACAGGTTATAGATTTTTAATAGTCCTATTCTCTGGCAAGTAGATGGCTGTACTTGGCATTGGTTGCAGACGTCAGGCGACCTATTAACCAAGCTATAACAGATCATAGATTTTGAATTGACCCATTCTCTGGCAAGTAGATGTCTGTACTTGCCA
>NW_016938395.1:0-510 GCF_001483705.2 Eufriesea mexicana
ACTAATATCGTGGTGAGCTACCTTTCTTGCATAAATTAGTAGGTAAGATTCTATTGGCGTGCTATATCCTTTGCAATGCTATAGAATCTGCCTGGAAAGTTCAATTATATGGACAGTTTCGACTAATATCGTGGTGAGATATCTATCTTGCATAAATAAGGAGGAAAGATACTAATGGAGTGCTATAGCAATTGCAATGCGCTGGACTCTGGCTGGAAAATTCTATTTTACTGACATTTTCGACTAATATCGTAGTGAGCTACCTTTCTTGCATGAATAAGGACGGATGGTTCTATTGGCGTGCTATTGCCTTTGCTATGTTCTGGAATCTGTCTGGAAAATTCAATTTTACTGACATTTTTGACTAATATCGTGGTGAGCCAGCTGTCTTGCATAAACAATGGAGAAGGATTCAATTGGCGCGCTATAGCCGTTGCAATGCCATGGAATCTGCCCGGAAAGTTCAATTTCTTTGACATTTTTGACTAATATCATGGTGAACTAACTTTC
>NW_016938395.1:605-808 GCF_001483705.2 Eufriesea mexicana
TATCGTGGTGAGCTATCTTTTTTGCATAAACAAGGAGCGTGGATGATATTGGCGTGCTACAGCCATTGCATTTCTATAGTATCCGGATTTAAAATTCAATTTTATTGACATTTTCAACTAACATCGTGATGAGCTAACTCTGTTGCATAAATAAGGAGTAAAATAGTATTGGCGTGCTATAGCAATTGGAATGCTCTGGAAAC
>NW_016938395.1:909-1138 GCF_001483705.2 Eufriesea mexicana
TGGAAAGATTCTATTGGCGTGCTATTGCCATTGCAATGATAATGAATGTGGTTGGAAGATTCAATTTTAATGACATTTTTGTCTAGTATCGTGGTGAGCTAACTTTCTTGCATAAATATGAATGGAAGATTCAATTGGCGCGCTATAGTCATTGCAATTCTGTAGGATCTGGCTGGAAAATATAATTTCATTGACATCTTCGACTAATATCTTGGTGAGCTTACTTTCT
>NW_016938396.1:0-542 GCF_001483705.2 Eufriesea mexicana
CCTTTTCTACGTACGGTTAAGTCAGGCTGGGGAATTTAGGGTAAGGGTATCCTTGATATTTGTGCTATTCGCAGGTATTTGGTGACTTTCTGCGCTTTACCGTGCTCTAGTGTATTCTGGTTGGATCCGGGGATGCCAGTAATGGATGTCTTGGTACCTCAGTTTAAGTTAGGCTACGTTTTGTTTTATTACGTTTGGATAGGTTAGGATTGGGTTGCTCCGACTTTTGCCCCATGCACTGCTATTTGGTGGATGCCTTCGCTCTACATTTCTCTACTGCGCTCTGCCCCACTATTGGGAGGCCAGCGAAAGTGTTCGTTGCACGACATGTTGTGTTAGGTTTCGTTTGGATGGGTTAGGTTAGGTTAGGGTAGGAGAGGTCAGCTTTTACTTTTGTGCCACACACTACCACTCGGTGCATTTCTGCGCTCTGCTCTGCTAATCTAATATGCTCTGCTTGGTTCGGAGGAGGCCAGAAGTAGTGGCCTCGGTAGGTTAGGTTGAGCTACGCAAGGTCTGGTTAGACTACGCTAGTTTGGCTT
>NW_016938397.1:0-257 GCF_001483705.2 Eufriesea mexicana
GTAGAGCTCAAAAGTCAAACGCATAGAAGTACAAAGACAGAAGACAAAGCTATCGCATTCTAAACTAACCAAGCCATATCTAACCAAACGTAACATAACTCAGCCTAACGTGCTGCGAACACTAACTTCTGGCGTCCCCGGAGACAAGCTGGGCGTGATAGCGCACAATAGGGCGCAGGAGACCATAGAATTGCAGTGCGTACCACAAAGGTCATAGATATCCCAGCCTAACCCAGGGCTAGGTGGAGCATACTGAA
>NW_016938398.1:0-571 GCF_001483705.2 Eufriesea mexicana
CGGCAAGGTGGTGTCAGCTGGGATACGTTTGTTTATGTTATGATTCCTTAGGTTAGGAGAGGATAGCAGGTACTTTAGTGCTACGTTCTGCTGTTAGGTGGAATTCTGCACCCTACAGTGCCCGAATATCTTCAGGTTTGCTCTGGCAAAGCCAGCATTAGTGGTCTCGGCACGTTATGATGAGTCAGGTTACGTTCGGTTTGGATACGTCAGGATAGGTTTGTTAGAATAGTTTTAACTTTATACTGTACACTGGTGTTCGGTGGATTTCTGCGCTCTACTGTGCTGTAGTGTGTCCTGCTTGGCTCCGGGGAGGGCAGCAATAGCGGTCTCGGCTAGTTCGTCTGAGACTGGCTAAGTTTCGTTATGTTCTATTGGTTTGGATTAGGTTTGGTAGCATAAGTTTCGTTATGTTCTATTGGTTTGGATTAGGTTTGGTAGCTTCGACTTTTCTAATGAACACTGCGAGTTTATGGATTGCAGAGTTCTACACACCACTAACGTGTCCCGCTTGTCTCTTGGGAGGCCAGCAATAGTGTTCGCGGCACGTTAGGTTTGTTGGGGTAACGTA
>NW_016938399.1:0-260 GCF_001483705.2 Eufriesea mexicana
CAGAGTTTAGTAGAGCATTGTGGGGTGCAGAGGTCCACCGAATAGCAGTGTGTGGCACAAGAGTCAAAGGAAACCTATCCCGACCTAACCAAACGTAACGTAAACGAACGTAGCGTAACTCATCCTAACGTGCCGAGAACACAATTGCTGCCCCCCCCTCCCCCCTGAGGGAATGGAAGAACATACTAGAGGGGTTTAGAGCTCAGAAATCCATAGAATTGCAGTGCATAGCTCAATAGTTGATGCTACACTATCCTGAC
>NW_016938400.1:0-315 GCF_001483705.2 Eufriesea mexicana
TGTTCTCTAATATGCTCTGCTTGTCCCTGAGGAGGCCAGCAATAATGGTCTCAGCAGGTTAGGCCGAGCTGGATTACGTTTTTTCGTGTCAGGCTACTTTGAGTTAGGTTAGGATAGCTTTGACGCCTGTGCTCAACACTGCAATGCTACGGACTTTTGGACTCTTCGGTGCTCTTTCATATTCTGCTTGTCTCTGGGTACGCTAGCAATAGTGGTAGCGGCACGTTAAGTTGTGTTAGGCTACGTTTGCTCACTTTACGATTGGTTAGGTTAGGGGTACTGGCTATGGCCTTTGTGCTCTACACGGCTATTCGG
>NW_016938401.1:0-221 GCF_001483705.2 Eufriesea mexicana
CATCCATTCACTCGCACATCCATATACACATACATACATACATCCATACATACATCCAACCATGCATCCAACCTCACATACATCCAATCATACATTCATCCATTCATCCATACATCCATCCACCCATACATCCATAGATACATACATCCATACGTCCATACATCCATCCATTCATACATCCATCCACACCTACATCCATCCACCCATACATCCATCCACCC
>NW_016938401.1:1245-1610 GCF_001483705.2 Eufriesea mexicana
TACATCCATCCACCCATACATCCATCCACCCATACATCCATACATTCATACATCCATACACACATACATACATCCATCCATACATCCATCCACCCATACATCCATCCATACATACATCCATCCACCTATACAGCCATCCACCCATCCATCCATCCATATATCCAGCCACGCATCCTTCCATCCGTACGATCATCCATCCACACACCCATTAATACATACATCCATCCATCCATATATCCATCTACCCATACATCCATCCGTCCATCTTTAAATCCATCCATTAATACATCGATCAATCCATACATACATCCATACATACATGCATACATACGTCAACACATCCCTTCATACATCCATCCATACAT
>NW_016938402.1:0-800 GCF_001483705.2 Eufriesea mexicana
AATTTTCCAGCCAGATTTTATATGATTGCCATGGCTATAGCACGCCAATAATACATTTCATTCGTATTTATGCAAGAAAGTTCGCTCACCTCGATATTAGTCGAAAATGTCAATAAAATTTTCCAGCCAGATTCTATAGGATTGCAATGAATATAGTACGCCAGTAGAATCTTTCCTCCTTGTATATGCAAGAAAGTTATGCCACCACGATAGTAGTCGTTAATTTCAATAAAATTGGATTTTCCAGACCAGCTCGATTCTATAGCATTACCATGGCTATAGCACGCCAGTAGAATCTTTCCTCATTATTTATGCAGGAAAGGTAGCTGACCACGATATTAGTCGAAATGTCCATAAAACCCAGTTTTCCATCCAGATTCTAAACCTTTGCTACGGCTATAGCTCGCCAATAAATTATTTCGTCCATATTTATACAAGAACGCTAGCTGAACACAATGTATGTCAAAAATATCAATAAAATTGAATTTCCCAGCCTGATTCCATAGCATCCCAATGACTATAGCGCGCCAGTAGGATCTCTCCTCCTTATATATCCAAGAAAGACAGGTCACCACGATATTAGTCGAAAATGTCAGCGAAATTGTATTTTCCCGCCAGATTCTATAGCACTGCAATGGCTATAGTACGACAATAAGCTATTTCATCCACATCTATGCACCATAGTTGGCTCACAACGTTATTAGTAGAAAATTGCAATAAAATAGAATTTTCTAGCGAAACTCTATGGCATCGCAAAGACTATAGCCCGCCAGTAGAATCTTTCCTCCTTATATATCCAA
>NW_016938403.1:0-1974 GCF_001483705.2 Eufriesea mexicana
GGGAGGCCAGCAGTAGTGGTCTAGGCACGTTAGGTTGAATTATGTTGCGCTTGGCTATGTCACCTTACGTAAGGTTAGGAGAGTATGACTTCGACTTCTGCGGTATACACTGATATTCGGCGAATTTCTGAGCTGTGCATTGCTCTGCTGTGCTCTGCTCGACTCTGGGGTGGCTAGCAGCTGTGGTCGTGACTCGATAGCTTGTGTTAGGTTACATTTGGTTAGGCTAGGTTGGGTTATGTTTGGTTATAATTTCTTTGAATTTTGTGCTACACACTGCTATTCGTCGGAATTCTGCACTCGAGTGTGCTCTGGTATATTCTGAGTGCCTTTGCGGGGGGCAGCAATAGCGGTCTATGTATGTTAGGTTGAGTTAGATTGCGTTTGGTTTTGTTATGTTTGGATATGTTAGGATATGATAACCTTGACTCTCGTGCTATAAACCGCTGTTCGGCGGACTTCTGCGCTCTATATTGCTCTGCAATGCTCTGCCCGAACTTGGGGTGGCTAGCAATAGTGGTCGTCACGCTATATGTCGGGTTATGTTTCGTTTGGTTAAGTTAGGTTTTGTTAGGTTTGATTATGATGGCTTTGACCTCTGTGCTGTACGCTGCAATGCATTGGACTTTTGCGCTCTACTGCGCCTCAGTATCTTCTGCTTTGCACTGGAGAGACCAGAAATAGTGGTCTAGTCTCCTTAGGTTATGTTTGTACACGTTTGATTAGCTTAGGTTAGGTATGTTTAGGTTCGGACGTACTTGACTTTTGTGCTGCACGCTGCAATTTTGGTGGATCTCTGAGCGCTACTGTGCTCTATTATATTCTGCTTTCCCCTGAGGATTCCAGCAAATGTGGTCTCGGCGCGCACGGTTAAGGCAGGACACGCTTGATATATTACGCTTGGATAGATTAGGACATTGTAGCATTTACTTTTGAGCTATAAACTGCTATTCGCCGGATTTCGACGCCCTGCATTGCTCTACTATACTCTGCTCGACTCTGGCGAGGCCAGTAATTGTGGTCCCGGCTCGTTAGTTTGATTTAGGCTGCGTATAGCTATGCTACATTTGATTAGGACAGGAGAGGATAGTATTGACTTTTTTTCTATATATGGTTATTCGGTGATCTTCTGCGCTATACTGTGCTCCAATATGCGCTGCCTGCCTCTCAGGACGCCGGCAATTGTGGTCTCAGCACGTTAGGTTGAGTTAGGTTACGTGTGGCTATGTTACGTTCGTTTGGGTTAGGTTTGGGCAGCTTTGACTCTCTTGGCATAGACCGTGATTCGGCGGATTTCTGCGCTTTGCTGTGCTCTATTATTTTGTATTGGGCTCTGGCGATGCCAGCAATAGTGGTTGCGGCACTTTAGGTTGAGATAGGTTACGTATGGCTATGTTACGTTTCCTTAGGTTAGGAGACGATAACTTCTACTTTCGTGCTATACACTGTTGTTCGTAGGATTTCTGCGCTCTAGTGTACCCTACTGTAATCTGCTTGGCCCTGGATAGGCCTGCAATAGCGGTAGAGGCACGTTATGTTGCGCTTGGCTGCGTTTGGTTAGGTTACGTTAGCTTCGGTTAGGTTTGGGTAGCGTCAACTCTTTTGCTGTACGATGCGGTTCTATGGATTTCTGCGCCCCACTCCCCTGTCATATGTTATGCTTAGCTCTGGGAAGGCCAGCAATAGTGTTCACACCACATTAGGTTGAGACATGCTACGTTTGGTTAGGTTAGGATACGTTGGTTTATGTTAGGATATATTTGACGTTTATAACTGTATGGCGCATTTCTGCGCTATATTGTGCACTATTATGTTCTGCTTAGCTCTGTGGATGGCAGCAATGGCGGTATCGCGGCGTTAGGTTGATTCAGGCTATGTTCGGCTAGGTTAGGTTTGGACAGGTTCTATTAAGGTATCTATGACATTTATGCTAAACACTGCTCTTTGGTGGCTTCCTGCATTCCACTGTGCTCT
>NW_016938404.1:0-531 GCF_001483705.2 Eufriesea mexicana
TGGTGAATAGATCGCTTAACGCCTTCAATCCCATGGCAAGTACAGCCATCTGCTTGCCAGAGTATAGGTTATATTCAAAATCTATAATCTGCTATAGCTTGGTGAATAGAACGCCTAGCGCCATCAATCCAATGGCAAGTACAGCCATCGTCTTGCCAGAGAATAGGTCTATTCAAAATCTATAATCTGCTATAGCTTGGTGAATAGAACGCCTAGCGCCATCAATCCAATGGCAAGTACAGCCATCTACATGCCAGACAATAGGTATATTGAGAATCTATAACCTGTTATAGCATGGTGAATAGTTCGCCCAACTCCTGCAATCCAATGGCAAGTACAGCCATCTACATGCCAGACAATAGGTATATTGAGAATCTATAACCTGTTATAGCCTGGTGAATACGTCGCCCAACGGTTTTAATCCAACGGCATGTACAGCCATCTACTTGCCAGAGAATAGATCTATTAAAAATCTGTAATCTGTTATAGCTTGGTGAATTGGTCGCCTAACGCCTTCAATCCAATGGCAAG
>NW_016938405.1:0-842 GCF_001483705.2 Eufriesea mexicana
GATGTATGGATGTATGTATGTATGGATGTATATATGTATGGGTGTTTGGATTGATGGATGTATAGATGGAATGAGGTATGTATGGACGGATGTGCGGAAGTATGTATGTATGGATGTATGGCTGTCTGCATGTATGGGTGTACGGATGGATGGATGTATCGAATGATGGACGTACGAATGGATGCATTTATGGAAGTCTGGACGTGGGGATGTATGGATGAATGTATGTATGGATGGATGGATGTATGGTTGGATGGATTTACGGATGGGTGGATGGGTGGACGTATGAATGGATGTATGCATGGATGTATGTATGGATGCATTAACGGGTGTATCTATGGAAGTATGTATGGATAAGTTATGGGTGTATGCATGGATGTAAGGATGTATGTATGGACGTATGTATGGATGTACGTATGGAGGGATGAGTGCATGGGTCGATGGATTTGTGTATGTACGGATGTGTGGTTGTATGGATGTATGGATGTATGGATGGATGTACGTATGGATGGATGGATGTATGGATGGTTGGATATATGGGTGGATGGATGTATGGATGCATGAATATTTGGATGTATGAATGGATGGATGTGTGGATGGATGGATGTAAGGATGTATGGATGTATGGAAGGATGGGTTTATGGATGGATGAATGTATGGATTGATGGCCGTATGGATGGATTGTTGTATGGATGTATGGATGTATGTATGTATGGATGCATATATGTATGGGTGTCAGGATTGATGGATGTATAGATGTATTGAGCTATGGATGGACGGATGTACGGAAGTATGAATGTATGGATGTATGGCTGTCTGCATGTATGGGTATATGGATGGAT
>NW_016938406.1:0-410 GCF_001483705.2 Eufriesea mexicana
TAGAATTGGCAATGCGGGACTCAATACATCTACCAGCAGCTCACAGTTAGAGCTCGTTTAATCCGTTGACAGACGATTTATATGTTACAGCAGTTCTAGAATGAGAATGCTGATCCGTTATCATTCGATATGTTTGTATTTGGCAACACAGTTTAGTGTAGAGCCATCATCACTCTACTGTAGCCGTTGCATTAATTTGCTTATTGATGAATTATATGCCACAGCCATTCTGAGGTAATCAGCGCACAGCACAGTTGTGGCTACGGACGTTTACAGTTGATATTACTGTACTTAGTACATACATCAGAAGAAACGCACAGCACAGTTGTGGCTACGGACGTTCACAATTGATATTACTGTACTTAGTACATACATCAGAAGATCACTCTGGCCGTTGGGTTAATATGCTC
>NW_016938407.1:0-305 GCF_001483705.2 Eufriesea mexicana
CCTCCTTTTATATGCAAGAAAGTTAGGACACCACGATAGTAGTCGATAATATAAATAAAATTGTATTTTCCAGGCAGATTCTATAGTATTGCAATAGCTATAGCACGCCAATAGTATCTTTCCTACTTATTTATGTAAGAATGTTAGGTATCCACGATATGAGACGAAAATGTCAATAAAATTGTGTTTTCCAGCCAGATTCTATAGCATCGCAATGAGTATAGCGTGCCAGTAGAATCTTTCCTCCTTATATATCCCAGAAAGTTAGGTCACCACAATATTAGCCGATAATGTCAATAAAATTG
>NW_016938407.1:347-622 GCF_001483705.2 Eufriesea mexicana
TAGTACGCCAGTAGAATCTTTCAACTTATTTATGCAAGAAAGTTTGCTCACCACGATATTAGTCGAAAATGACAATAAAATTCAATATTCCAGCCAGTTTCTAATGGATTTCAGTATCTATAGTACGCCAGAAGGACCTTTTGCTACTTCTATATGCAAGAAGGCAAGGTCACCACGATAGTAGTCGATGATGTCAATAAAATTGAATTTTTGAGATAGATACTACAGCATTACCATGGCTATAGCACACCAATAGTATATTTCACACTTATTTA
>NW_016938408.1:0-2003 GCF_001483705.2 Eufriesea mexicana
TTGCTGGCCACCCCAGAGACGCGCAGAGAGTAATAAAGCAATGTAGAGAGTATAAATCCACCGTACAGAAGTGTACATCACGAAAGTCAAAGCTATTCTATCCTATTCTAGTCAAACGGAGCATAGCCAAACGTAATCCAGCGCAACCTACCAGCGCAACCTAACATAGCAAGACCACAAGTGCCGCCTCCCTCAGAGCCAAGCAGAATATAATAGAGCACAGTAAAGCGCAGAAGTCCGCAGCATTGAAGTGCAAAGCACAAACGTCTAAGGTATCCAAGCCTAACCAGACCTAACCTATCCTAACCAAACCTTGCCTATCCCAACGTGACATGCCAATACCGTTGCTGCTCGCCTTGCCACGGCGAGGCAGAATATACTAGAGCCCAGCAGAAAGCATAAATACGCCGCTGTGCGGTGCAATGCACAGGAGCCCGAGATACACTAGCCTTACCTGAGCAAATCTAAGATAGACAAACGAAGCGCAACTCGAAATAACATGCCGATACCGCTGCTGCTCGCCTTCCCATGGACAAGCTGAACATATTAGGTTACACTAGAGTACATGTATGCACCGAAAACTAGTTTATGGCACAAAAGTCGCGGATACCCTACCCTAACCTGACCTATCCTAATCTAACCAAACGTAACGCAACCTTACGTAATCTAACTTAATATAACGTGCCGAGACTATTATTGCTGGCCTCCCGAGAGCCAAGCAGAGCATATAGGAGCAATCCGTATCGCAGAAATCCTGCGAACAGCAGTGTATAGTACGAAAGTCGTAGCTACGCCAACCGAACCTAACATAACCTAACATATCCAAACGTAACATAGCTCAAACTAACGTGCCGAGACCACTATTTCTGGCCCTCCCAGGGCCATGCGCAATGTAGTAAACACTGTAGAGAGCAGAAATCTACCGAATCACAGTGTGCATCACGGAAGTCAAAGCTATCCTATCCTAACGTAACCAATCGTAACGTAGCCAAACCTAACCTAACCATACATAACATGCCGCGACCACTATCGCTATGCTCCCCGGAGCAGAAGAAGACGTTCTACAGGACAGTAGACCTCAGATATCCATGGAATAGCAATGTATAGCAAGAAAGTCGAAGATACCCAAACCCGATCCAAACTAACATAACCTAACCAAACGTAGAATATCTCAACATAACGTGCCGCGACCAGTGTTTGCTGGCCTCGCCAGGACCAAGCATAATATAATAGAGCAACGTAGAGCGCAGATATGCGCAGCACTGTGGCGTAAAGCACAAAAGTCGAAGATATCCTAACATAACCTGACCTAACCCTTCCTAACCTAACGTAGCCTATCTCAATATAAGGTGCCAAGACCACAACTCCTGACATCCCCTTATCCAAGCGGAACACCCTTGCGCACAGTACAGCGCAACAATGCTCCTAATAGCAGCGTGTGTCGAAGAAATCAAAGCTATCTCATCCTTACATAGGGTAGGGAGGCCAACAGTAGAGGACGCGTCACGATGGGCTTAGCTAGGTTACATTTGGCTATGCTACGATTAATTAGGCTTCGGTAGAATAGCTTTGACCTTTGCGCTATGCACTACTTTTCGGTGGACTTCTGCGCTGTACTCTGCTCTAGTGCACCCTGCTTGGCTCTATACATGGCTGCAATAGCGGTCCCAGTATGTTAGGATGACTTAAGTTGCGTGTGGTTACGTTCCCTTATTTAAGGTTAGGATGGGATAGCTTTCACTCCTGTGCTATACACTGATATTCTGTGTATTTCTGCGCTCTACTGTAGTCTAGTATTTTCTGCTTGACTCTGGGGAGGCCAGCACTAGTGGTCTAGGCACGTTGCGATGAGATAGATTAGGTTTGGTTAGTCTAGGTTAGTTCTGGAAGGGTTTGGATAGCATCGACTGTTGTGTTATATGCTGCAATTGGGCAGAATCCAGCGCTCTACTGTTCTCTAGTATATTCTACTTGGATGCGGGGTGCCAGCAACAGTGGTCTCG
>NW_016938408.1:4048-5431 GCF_001483705.2 Eufriesea mexicana
GTTGGGATAACTTTGACTTTGTGCTTAACACTGCCATTCCACGGACTCCTGGGCTCCACTCTGCTTTACTACACTCTGCTCGACTCTGGGCAGACCAGCAATAGCTATCGTGGCGCGATAGTATGAGTTAGGTTACGTTTTGTTATGTTAGGTTAAGTTACGTTTGGTTAGGATGGAATTGACTTCTGTGGTATACAATGCTATTCGGTGGATTTCTGCACCCTACTGTGCTCTAATATGTTCTGCCCGGCTCTGGGGAGCTCAGCAGTAGTGGTCGTGTTACGACAGGATTTGCTGGGCTTCGTTTGTTAATGCTACGATTGGTTAGTTTAGGATAGAATAGCTTTGACTTTTGTGATCTACACGGAAATTCGGAGAAATTCTTCGCTCTACATTGCACTACTATACCCGGCTCGTCTCTCGGGTTGCCAGCAGAAGTTCGGTTCAGTTCGGTTCAGTTATGCTACGTTCGATTAGGTTACATTTGGCTGGGTTAGGACAGGATAGCTTTGACTTTTGTGCTTTACGCTGCTATTTGGTGGATTTCTGCTCTCTACTCAGATCTAGTATTCCCTGCTTTGATCTGGAAATGTTTGAAATAGTTGCCGCGATGCGTTAGGTCGTTCTATGTTACGTTCGGTTGGGTTAGGTTCGTTTGTGTTGGGTTAGGATATTTTTGTTCCCCGTGCTATACACTGTCATTCCATGCACCTGAGTGCTCCACTCTCTTCTAATATGCCCTGCTTGGCGAAGGAGAGGTCAGTAATTGTGTGACAGGCACGTTTGGTTGGAATTGGTTGCGTTCGATTTGGTTAGGATAGGTCAGGTTTTGTAAGGATATCTACTACTTTTTTACTATACACTGCTATTCGGACAGCGCCACGGCGTCACATTCCTCTGCTACACTTTACTGGGCTCTCGCGGGGCAAGAAGTAGCTTTTGTGGCACGTTAGCTAGGATAGGATAACTTTGACTATTGTGCTATGCACTGCTATCCTATGGTCTTCTGCGCTCCTCTGGTGCTGTCGTACTCTGCTTGCCGTTTTGTGCGTGAGGAATAGTGCTCTCGGCACGTCAAGTTTAGTTATGATGCTTTTGGTTGCGTTAGGTTTGTTTATGCTTGGTTAGGATAGCTTTGACTTTTATGATATACAGTGCCATTCCGGTGATTTCAGCGTTATACATTTCTCCGCTATACACTGGCTAGCTCTCGTGAGGCCAGCAGTGGCGGTCGTAGCACGACAGATGGTGTTATGTTACGTCCAATTATGTTACGCTTTGACAGGTTAGGAGAGGATATCATGGACTTTTGCTGTTTACACTGCTTTTCGTCGGATTTCTGCGGTCTACTGTGCTCTAATATGCTCCGTTTGCGATGCAGAG
>NW_016938409.1:0-582 GCF_001483705.2 Eufriesea mexicana
GGCTGTGTTTGGTTATGTTCTGTTGGTCTTGATTATGTTTGTGTAGTTATGACTTTACCGTTAGACACTCTGATTCTATGGACTTCTGCGTTCTACTCTCCAGTAATGTGTTCTGCTTGGATCTGGGGCGGCCTGCCATAGTACACGCGGCACATTGGTACGAGTTGCGTTACTTTTCGTTATGTTATGATTGGTTAGGTTCGGAGATGATATCTTTGACTTTAGTGCTATATTCTGCTATTAGGTGGATCTCTGCGCCCTACCTACAGTGCTCTAATGTTTGCAGCTTGGCTCTGGGAAGGACGCCAATTGTGGCCTCGGCTCGTTATGTTTTACCAGGTTACGAACGTTTGTGATGGGTTTGGCTATGTTAGGTTAGGATAGCATTAACTTTTGTTCTGTACACTGCTATTCGGTGGATTCCTGCGCTCTACTGTGCGCAAGTATGTCCTGCTCTGCTCTAAGGAGGGCACCAATATCTGTCTCGGTACGTTAGTTTGATTTATGCTATACTTGGCATTGTCCAGTTTGTTTGGGTTTGGCTTGGTTAGCTTTGACTTTTCTGATACACACTGCGATTGT
>NW_016938410.1:0-1028 GCF_001483705.2 Eufriesea mexicana
CACCCATACTTAAATCCATACATACATCCACACATCTATCCATCCATACATCCATCAAATCATACATCCACCTTTCATACATCCATACTTATATACATCCATTCACCCATACATCCGTACATCCATACATTCGTACATTCGTACAACCATACATACATCCATACATCCATACATCCATACATCAATACATCCATGCACCCATATATCCGTACATCCATACATTCGTACATCCATACATACATCCATACAACCATACATCGATACATACATCCATAGATACATCCATCCATACATCCTGCCATCCACACTTTTATCCACCCACACATTCACCCATCCATACACCCAAACATCCATACATCCATTCATACATACATCCATACGTTTATAAGTCCGTACATCCATGCATCCGTACATCCATAAATTCGTACATCAATCCATCCATACATCCATCCATCCATACAACCGTTCATCCATACATACATTCGTCCATGCATCCACCTTGCCATACATCCATCGATTCATATATCCACCCATCCATACATCCATTGAACCATACAACCATCAATCCATATAAGCACCCAACCATACAAACATCCATCCATACATCCACCCATCCATACATCCACCGAATCATACATCCATCCATTCATACAAGCACCCATCCATACATCCATCGATACATACATCTATACATCCATACATCCACCCATCCATACATTCATACATCCGCACATCCATATATCCATCCATCCATACATCCATCCAACCATACATGCATCAATACATACACCCATACATCCATCCATCCATACATCCATTCACTCATACATCCAACCAACAATACATCCATACATACATCAATACGTACATACATACATCCTTTCATCCATACATATATACATCCACACAACCCTACATCCATACATTCGTACATCAGTATATCCATACATCCATACAACCATACCTCCATACATTCATACACACATACATTCATACATCCATACATCCAATCATCCATCCAACCGTAC
>NW_016938411.1:0-560 GCF_001483705.2 Eufriesea mexicana
CAACATAACATGCCGAAACCACTACGCCTGGCATTCCCAGTGCCAGCAGGAAATATCAGAGCACTGTAGTGCGCAGGAATCCAACTAATAATGGACTATAGCACTAAAGTCTAACCTACCCTCTCCTAACCTAACCAATTGTAACACAAGCAAACGTAACATGGCCCAACTTAACGTGCCGCGAGCACTATTGCTGTCCTCGCCAGAGCCAAACAGAACACGTTAGTGGATAGAAGAACGCAGAAATCCATAGAATCGCTGTGTATATCAGAAAAGTCAAAGCTACAAGGACCAACAAGTCCTAACGAATCATAGCCAAACTCAATCTAACGCGCCGAGACCGTTATTGTTGCCTTCCACATCGCCAAGTGGGACACACAGAGCCAAACAGAACACGTTAGTGGATAGAAGAACGCAGAAATCCATAGAATCGCTGTGTATATCAGAAAAGTCAAAACTACAAGGACCAACAAGTCCTAACGAATCATAGCCAAACACAATCTAACGCGCCGAGACCGTTATTGTTGCCTTCCACATCGCTAAGTGGACACACTAGAGCA
>NW_016938412.1:0-609 GCF_001483705.2 Eufriesea mexicana
TAGGCTATGCTAGTATAGTTTGGGGTGGAATAGCCTCGACTTTCGTGGTATACACTGCTGCTCGGTGGGTTTCAGCGCTCTACTGTGCTCTACTATATTCTAGCCGACACTATGGTGGCCGGCAATAGTGGTCGTTGCACGTTGAGCTTAGTTAGCTTACGTTTGGTTATGTTAAGTTTGGTTACCGTAGGACAGAGCAGCTTTGACACTTCTGCTATGCACATCGATTCTGTATATCTCTGGGCTTTACTCTCCACTAATATGTGCTCCTTTGCTATTTGGTGGCCAGCAATAGTGATCGCATCACCTTCGGTTGAGTTATACTGCGTTCGGTTATGTTTCGATTGGTTAGATTTGAAGAGGCAAGCTATGACTCTTGTGCCATACACTGCTTTAAGGTGGATTTCTGCGCTCTGCCTTGCTCTTGTGTATTCTGCTTGCCTGAAGGGAGGCCAGCGATGGTGGTCTCGGAACGTCAGGTTAGGTTTCGTTACGTTTGCTAATATTACGTGTGGATAAGTGGATAGATTAAGACAGGATAGAGTAGTCTTTTGAGATATACACTGCCATTCGGCGGATTTCTACGCTCTACGTTGTTGTATAATATTC
>NW_016938413.1:0-932 GCF_001483705.2 Eufriesea mexicana
ACCACACAACCATAAATCCATGCATCCATACACCATCCATCCATCCATGCATCCATACGTACAACCAAACGTCCATTCACTAACCCACACACTCGCCCATACATACATGCATAGACACATCCGCACATACACCCATAGATACATCCATACATCCACCCATACATACATCCTTACATTCGCCCTTCCATACACGCATCCATACATCCATCCATCCATCCACCCATCCATAAATCCATCTAACCATACCTCAATCCATCCATAGATCCATCCATCCATGCAACCATTCATCCATACATAAGTCCATCCATACGTCCACATTTCTACACATCCATCCATCCATACATCCACCCATCCAACCATCCATCGAACCATACATCCATCGATTCATACAAGCACCCACCCATGCATCCATCGATCCATACATCTATCCATACATAGATCCGCCCATATATACATCCATACATTCATACATCAGTACATACATCCATACATCGAGCCATACATGGATCTATACATACGCCCTTCCATACACGCATCCATACATCCACACATATGTCCGTTCATACATACATCCATACACCCATACATACATCAATACATCCATACATCTACACATCCATCCATCCATACATCCACCATCCATATATCCATAAATCCATCCATTCGTACCTCCATCCTTCGATACAACCATCCATCCACACATCCACAGGTATACACATCCGTACATCCGTACATCCATACCTCAAGCCATCCATACATCCATTCATCCATACAGGCATCCATCCATTCGTCCACCCATCCACACGTCCATCGATCCATACAGCCATACATACATACATCCATACATCCATACACCCGTACATCCACATTTCCACACATCAATGCATCCATAAATTCGTCCAACCATACAACCATACATCCATACGTACATC
>NW_016938414.1:0-467 GCF_001483705.2 Eufriesea mexicana
TTCCAGCCAGATTCTATTGCATTACCATGGATATACCACACCAACAGTATATTTTACACTTATATATGCATGAAAGCTAGTTCACCGCGATATTAGTCGAAAATGTCAATAAAATTTAATTTTCCCGCCAGATTTTATAGCATTGCATTGGCTATAGCACGCTAATAGAAACTTTCCTCCTTATTTATCCAAGAAAGATAGTTCCCACCATATCAGTCGAAAATGTCAATAAAAACGTATTTTCCAACCGGATTCTATAAATTCTATAGCAGTGCAATGGCTATAGCACGCCAATAGCATCTGTTCAAATTATTTAGGCTGGAAGTGTAGCTCACCACGATATCAGTCGAAAATGTCCATAAAATCGAGTTTTCCAGCCAGATTTTGTAGCATTACAATGGATATATCGCGGCAGTAGAATATTTCTTCCTTATTTATGCAAGAAAGATAGTTCACCACGATATTTG
>NW_016938415.1:0-571 GCF_001483705.2 Eufriesea mexicana
AAGCTGTCATAGCTTGGTGATTAGATCGCCTAACGCCATCAATCCAATGGCAAGTACCGCCATATACTTGCCAGAGAATAGGTCTATTCAAAATATATAACCTGCTTTAGCATGGTGAATAGATCGCCTAACGCCTTCAATCCAGTGGCAAGTACAGCCATCTACTTGCCAGAGAATAGGTCTATTCAAAATATATAACCTGCTTTAGCATGGTGAATAGATCGCCTAACGCCTTCAATCCAGTGGCAAGTACAGCCACCTACTTTCCGGAGAATAGGTCAATTCGAAATCAATAACGTGTTATAGAATGGAGAATAGACCGCCTAACGCCTTCAAACCAATGGCAAGTACAGCCATCTACTTGCCAGAGAATAGGTCTATTCAATATCTATAATCTGTTATGGCATGGCGAATAGATCGCCAAACGCCTTCAATCCAACCGCAAGTACTGCCATCTACTTGCCTGACAATAGGTCTATTCGAAATTTATTATCTGTTATAGCTAGGGGAATAGATCGCCCAACGCCTTCTATTCAATGGCAAGTACAGCCATATACTTGCCAGAAAATAG
>NW_016938416.1:0-772 GCF_001483705.2 Eufriesea mexicana
TACTAGCGTAACATAACCAAACATAACGCAACAAAGCGTAATATAACACAAACTTCCGTTCCGGCACCACATTTCCTGGCCTCCCCAGAACCAAGCAGAACGTACATGAGCTCAGCAGAGCGCAGAAATTCAACGTATAGCAGCGTATAGCACAAAAGTCAAAGCTATCCTTTCCTAACCTCAACAAACGTTACGAAATCGAACGTAGCCTAACTCCACCTATTGTGCCGAGACCTATACTGCTGCCCCCCTCAGAGCCCAGCAGGACATAGTAGAGCACATTGGAGCGCAGGCATCCGTCGAACTGAAGTGTAAAGCACAAATGTCTAAGATATCCCACCCGAACCGGACACAACCTTACATAAACTAACGTAGCATAACTCAGACTAACGCGTCGAAACCACCATTGCTGGCCTCCGCAGCGTCAAGCAGAGCATATTAGAGTACAGTGGAGCACAGAAGTTCACCGAATAACAATGTATAGCACAAAAGCCGCAGTTACCCTGTCATAACCTAAACAAACGTGACATAACTCAAACTAACGCGCCGAGAGTGCTATTCGTGGCGTCCACGCAGACAAGCAGAGAGCGATAGCACACAGAACAGCGCAGAAGTCCATAGAATAGCAATGCGTGGCACGAGAGTCGAAGCTATTTTAAACTAACACTACTTAACCTAATCTAGCCATACGAAATGTAACCAAACCTAACGTGGCGCGACAACTACTGCTGTCCTCCCCAAAGCCAAGCAGAGCAAATTAGAGCGCAGTAGA
>NW_016938417.1:0-503 GCF_001483705.2 Eufriesea mexicana
ATCTATAATCTGTTATAGCTTGGAGAATAGGTCGCCTACGGTCTTCAACCAATGGCAAGTACCGCCATCTTCTTGCCAGAGAATTGGTCAATTCAAAATCTATTACCTGTTATAGCTTGGTGAATAGATCGCCAAACGCCTTCAATCCAATGGCAAGTACAGCTACCTACTTGCCAGAGAATAGGTCTATTCAAAATCTATAACATGTTATTGCTTGGTGAATAGATTGCCTAACGCCTTCAATCCAATGGCAAGAGCAGTCATCTTCAGGCCAGAGAACCGATCTATTCTAAATCTATAATCCGTTATAGCTTCGTGAACATTTCGGCTAACGCCATCAATTCAATGGCAAGAACAGGCATTTACATGTCAGAAAATAGGTTTATTCAAAATATATAACCTGTTATGGCTTGGTGAATAGATCGCCAAACGCCTTCAACCCAATGGTTAGTACAGCCATCTACTTGCCAGAGGATAGGTCTATTCAAAATCTATAGTCTGTT
>NW_016938418.1:0-3157 GCF_001483705.2 Eufriesea mexicana
GTTACAAAAGTGGAGGATGCCCTAGCATATCCTGGCCTAACCCAACCTACCCAAACGTAGCATAACTCAACCTAACATGCCGATACCACTAATTCTGGCCACCCCAGAGCAAAGCAGAGCATATTGGAGGATAGTAGGCCGCATAAATCGACCGAATGGCCGTAAACGTCACGAAAGTCTAAGATATTCCGTCCTAACCTCACCAAACGTAGCGCATTTCAACCTATCGTGCCGAGAGCACCCTTGCTTCCCCAAGTGTCCAAGCAGAATATACTAGAGCACAGGGGGCGCATAAATCCACCGCATTGCAGTGTACAGCACAAAAGTGAAACATACTCAGACCTAACCTGTCCTCACGTAACCTAGCCAAACGTAGCGCAACTAAACATGTCGTGGCGAGACCAATATTCCGGACCACCTGGGAGTCAAGCAGAGCGTACTAGTACAAATTGAAGCTCAGAAATCCACAGAATACCCACCTGGGAGTCAAGCAGAGCGTACTAGTACAAATTGAAGCTCGGAAATCCACAGAATAGCAGTAATTAGCACAAAAGCCGAAGCTATCCTAACCAGACTGCACATAACCTGACCTAACCAAACATAACATAACTCAAGCTAACTTGCCACGACCTCGAATCCACGCCTCACCAGAGTCATGCCGAATATAGTAGAGCAATGTAGAGCACAGGTATCGACCGACTAGCACTGTACAGCATAAAAGTCAAATTAGCATATCCTGATCTAGCCAAACAAAACTCACACAAGAGGAGCCTGACACAGTCTAACACAATGTGACTGCTTCTTCTGGCGGCCACAGAGACTAGCGGAGTTTACTAGGGCATCGTAGGGCAGAGAAATCCACAGTATTGCAGCGAATACAGAAGCCATAGATATCCTTGCATAACCTGACCCAACCTAACCTAAACGTACGTGGCCTACCATATATAACGTACCGCGACCAATGCCCCCAGCCTCCTCATAGCCTAGCAGAATGTAGTAGAGCACGGAAGACCACAGAATCCCAAGGAAACACAGTGTACTGCACGGAAGTCAATGTTCTCATTCCCAACCTTAGCCTAACCTATCATAACCGAACGTAATCGAACTCATCGTAACGTGCCGCGACAGGTATTACTTCCTCCACAGAGCCGAGCTGAGTATAATAGAGTCACGCAGAGCGTATAAATCCACCGAATAGTCGTGTATAGCGCAAGAGTCGAAGATATCCAAACCTAACCTGTCCTGAACTAACATATAGGAACGTATCATAGCTCAACATAGAGTGCCGCGACCTTTGCTTCTGGCCTCCCCAGAGACAAGCAGAAAATATTGGAAAACAGTAGAGCGCAGAAGTACGCCGAATAATAGTGTGTAGACCGAAAGTCAAAGCTATCTTAACCAAATTTGGCCTAACCCAATGCACCCGAATGCAACCTGCCTCAACATGTGCCGAGACCACTACTGCTGGCGTTCCCAGAGCCGAGCTGAAAATATTATGGCACTGTAAGGAGCAGATACCCACCTAGCAGCAGACTATAGCACTAAGGTCGAAGCTACCCTCTAGTAACACAGCCAATCGTAACATAAACAAGAGCAACATGGCACATGATATCGTGCCGCGAGCACTGTCGCTGGTCTCCCCAGAGCGAAGCAGAACACATTAGTGACGAGTAAAACGCAGAGATCCACAGAAGTGCAGTGTTTATCAGAAAAGTCAAAGCTACCCAAACGTAACCCAAACCAACAGAACACAGCCAAACATGGCAAAACTCAGCCTATCAAGACGAGACCGCTGTTGCTGCCCACCCCGGAGGCAAGCAGGACATACTGGAGGACAGCAGAGCGCAGAAATCCACCGAACAGCGGTGTACAGGAGAAAAGTTAAAGATATCTCAACTAAACTTGGCCTAACCCGACTTAACCGGACGTAACCTGCCTCAACATAACGTGCCGAGGCCACTACTGGGGGCGTTCCCAGAGCTAAGCTGAAAGTATTAGAGCTCTGTAGATCGCTGCAATGCACCAAATATCAGGCTATGCCACTATAGTCAAAGCTGCCCTCTCTTAACCTAACCAATCGTAACATTCCTAAACGTGACCAAACTCAAACTAACATGCCGCGACCGCAGCCACTGGACTCCCCAGACGCAAGCAAGACACATTAGCCGAGTGTAGAACGCAGAAATCCATAGAATCGCCGTGTACATCGGGAAAGTCGTAGCCACCCAAGCCCAACACTATCGTACGGGACATAACCAAACATAGCCTAACTCAACCTACCGTGCTGCGGGCACTATTGCTGGCCGCCACAGATCCAAGCCGGACACACTACTGGTGGGTAGAATACAGAAAATCGTAGAATCGCAGTGTATATCAGAAGAGTCAAAGCTAACCAAACCTAACCCAAACCAAACCCAAACCGACAGAACGTAACCAAACATAGCATAACTCAACCTATCGTTCCGAGACGGCTATTGCTGCACACCCCAACACCAAGCAGGACATACTAGAGAACAGTAGAGCGCAGAGGTCCACCGAGTCGCTGTGTACGGCATAAAAGCTAAAGCTATCTTAATCAAACTGAGCCTAACCCAAACTGACCGAGCGTAACATGACACAGCATGAGGTGCCAGACCATTATTGTTGGTCTTCCGAGAACTAAGCTGGAAGAATTAGTGCACTGTATGGTGCAGAGATCCACCTATTAGCTGACTATAGCGATAAAGCCATAGCTCTCCTCAGCCTACCTAGCCAATCGTAACATATCCAAACGTAACCTGACTAAAACAAACGCAACGCGAACACTGTTGCTTGCCACCCCAGAGCGAAGCTGAACACACTAGTGGTGAGTACAATGCAGTAACCCGTAGAATCGCAGTGTACATCGGGAAGGTGAAAACTACCCAAACCTAACCCAAACCAACACAACATACCCAAACATAGCCTAACCAAAACTGACGTGCCGAGTCAGCCATTCCTGCGCTCCCCAGAGCCTGGCAGGACATACTAGAGTACAGTAGAGCGCAGAAATCCACCGAATAGCAGTGCACAGTTCAAACGTAAAAGCTATCCTTACCAAACTCAACCTAACACAAACAGAGTGGACATAACCAAACACAGCATAACACAACCTAACCTGCCGAAACCGCTATTGCTG
>NW_016938418.1:4244-5521 GCF_001483705.2 Eufriesea mexicana
AAGCAGGACATACCAGAGCAATGTAGGGCGCAGAAATCCTCTGAATAGCAGCGTACGGCACAAAAGTTAATGCAACCCAAACAAAGCTCTTCCAAACCCAACGTAACAGATCGTAACAGGAACAAGCGTGAAGTGCCGGGACCACTATTGCTGCCTTCCCCAGACCAAAGCAGGACATCCTATGATATAGTAGAGCGCAGAGGTCAACCGAGTAGCAGTGTACAGCACAAAAGTCAAAGCTATACCAACAAAACTTAGCATAACCCAGCCTAACCGAACGTAATATGACTCAACAAATCGTGCCGACACCACTATTGCTGGCATTCCCAGATCCAAGCCGAAAATATCACAGTAAAGTAGGGCGCAGATGACCACATAATAGCAGATTATAGCACTAAATCCATGCTACCACAACCTAACCTAACCAACAATATCATAACCGAACGTAATCTAACTCGAACTAACGTGCCGCGACCACTATCGCTAGCCTCCACAGAGACATGCAGAGCACATTGGTTGAGAGAACGAAGCAGAAATCCATAGAAACGCAGTGTATATCAGAAAAGGCAAAGCTACCCAAACGTAACAAGCCAACAGAACACAGCCAAACATAGCCCTACCCCGCCTACCGTGCCGAGACCGCTATTGCTGTCTCCTAGAGCAAAGCAGGACGCACTAGTGGACCGTAGAGCGCAGAAATCCACCGAATAGCAGTGTACAGCACAAAAGTTAATGATATCCTAGCCAAACTGAGCCCAACCCAACCTAATCGAACGTATCTGGACTGAACATAACGAGCCGAAACAACTACTGCCGGCGTTCCCTGGGACAGGCTGAAAATATGAAAGCATCGTATAGGCTAAGAATCCACCTAATAGCAGACAATAGCGCTAAAGTCAAAGCTACCCTCTCCAAACCAAACCAACCGTAACATATGCAAACGCATCATTGCTCATCCTAATTTGCCGCGAGCACTATTGCTGGCTTACCCACAACCAAGCAGAACACACTAGCGGACAGTAATATGCAGAAATCCGTAGAATCGCTGTGTATATCAGAAATTTCAATGCTACCCAAAACTGAGCCAAAACAACGGAACATATCGAAACATACCTTAACTCTACCTAAGTTGCCGTGATGGCCATTGCTGCTCGCCCCAGATCCAGGCAGGACACAGTAGGGCACAGTAGAGCGCAGGAATCCACTGAATAGCAGTGTGCAGCACAAAAGTTGAAGCTATCCTGATCAAACTTAGCCTAACCCAACCTAACCGAACG
>NW_016938419.1:0-2241 GCF_001483705.2 Eufriesea mexicana
CCATACATCCATACATCCACACATCCACACATCCATAAATCCTCTCATCCGTACTTCCATCCATCGATGCATCGATCACACACATGCATCCATGTATATATACACATACATCCACACATACGTAAATAAGACGACCCATACCTCAATCCATCCATGCATCCTTCCACACACCCATCCCTCCATACATCCATACATCCATACATCCGTCCTCCTATACAACCATACATACACCCACTCGTACATCAATACATACGCCCGTACATGGAACCATACATACATCGATACATACATCCATACATCCATACATCCATCCTTCCGCACACCCCTTCATCCATACGTCCTCCCACATATTCATCCGCCCATCCATAAATTCATACATCCATACAAACATCCATCCATACATCCACCTATCCATTAATCCATGGAACCTTACATCCATCCATCCATCCATACGTGCATACAACCTTACAAACACCCGTACATACTTCCATACATACATGAATACATACATACATCTATCCATACATCCGTCTTTCAGCACATCCATTCATTCATAGGTCCACCCATCTACACATCCGTCCATCCATAAATTCGTACATCCTTTCAAACATCCATACATTCATCCATACATCCATAGATTCATCCATCCATCCATACATGCAACCATCCATACATCCGTCCATTCATACATCCATACATACATATCTACATACATCCATCAATACATCCATACGTACATCTATACATACATCCATGCGTTCATCCATACTTACATTCATCCATCCATACACCCATACTTCCACACATCCATATATCCATAAACACATTCATCAGTGGTTCCAACCATCGATACATGCATCCATCCACACATCCATACACATGTACATCCATGAATCCATCCATAAATCCATCCATACATCCATCCATCGATACATGCATCCCTCCATACATCCATCCATCCATACATTCTCAAATCCATACGTCCATCGTGCAATACATCCATCCATTCATACATCCATCCACCAATCCATCCATCCATCCATACATTCATACATACATCAGTACATACATCCATCCATACATACACACATAGATCCATACATTCATACATCCGTACATGCATACATTCTTACATCCATACATTCATACATCAGTACATCCACACATCCAAACATACATACATCCATACATCCATTCATCCATCCATCCATTCATGCATCCATCCATACATCCATCAATCCATACATTCATACTTACATCTACACATACATCCATCCTTCCATAGATCCATCTATTCATAAACACATCCACCCATACATACATCCATCCATACATCCATACGTACATCTATACATACATCCATTCGTTCACCATCGATCCCTACAGCCATCCATCCATACATCCATGCGTTCATCCATACTTACATTCATCCATCCATACAGCCATACATCCACACATCCATGTATACATAAACAAATGCATCAGTGATTCCACCCACCGATACATGCATCCATCCATCCATCCATCCATACATCCATCCAACGATACATGCATCCATCCATACATCCATCCATACATACATCCATACATTCTTCCATCGATTCATGCTTCCATCCATTCATCCATCCATCCATACATCCATACATACATCTATACATCCGTACATTCGGCCATACATACAACGATACATGCATCCATGCATCCATATATCCATACACACTTATATCCGTACCTCTATCCATCGATACATCCATCCATCCACACATCAATACATATATACGTCCGTGCATCTATTCACCCAACCATCCACACATCCATCCATCCATACATCCATTCTTCCATAAATGTATGCATCCATACAACCACCCATCCATATATCCATCCACCAATCCATCCATCCAACCATACATTCATCCATACATCAATACATACATCCATCCATCCATACATACACCCATCCATCCATCCATGCATCCATCCACACATGCATCCACCCATACATCCATTCTTCCATACACCTATGCATCCATACAACCACCCATCCATATATCCATGTATCCATGCATCCATCCACCAACACATCCATCCACCAATCCATCCAACGAACCATACATTCATACATACATCAACACATACATCCACCCATCCATACATACATAGATCCATATATTCGTACATACGTACATCCATACATTTGTACATTCATACATCCATCCATCCAAACATACATACATTCATACA
>NW_016938420.1:0-2248 GCF_001483705.2 Eufriesea mexicana
CTCTCCTAACATAGCGAAACGTAACGTAACCAAACGTAACCTAACACAACCAAACCTGTCAAGCCTAACATAACATAACGTCCAGCGACCGCTATTACTCGCCTACCAAGAGCCGAGCATAGCATGCTAGGGCGCAGTAGATAGCAGAAACCCACCGAACAACAGTGTGTGGCACAAAAGTCAAAGCCATACTTTTCAAAGTTATCCTAACATGACCTAGCCAAACGGAACCTAACAGAGCCCAACTTGCCACGATCAGTCGATGGTACAGAAATGTGGGGCGCAGAAATCCACCGAATAATAGTGTAGAGCCCAAAGTCAAAGCCACCCTAGCTTAACGCATCCAAACGTAACATAACCAAACGCAACATAACGTAACATAACGTGCCGCGACCTCTATTACTGGCCCTACCAGAGACAAGCATAACATACCGGAGCACAGTAGAGCGCAGAAATCCACCGAATAGCAGTTTGTAGCGCAAAGGTAAAAGCTATCCTCACCTTACTTAGTCAAACGTAACATAAGCAAACGTAATCCAACTCAGACGAACGTACCCCTATATCCCTATAGCCAAGCAGAGCATGCTAGAGCGCAGTAGAGCGCAGAAGTCCACCAAATATCAGTGTACAGCACAAGCGTCATAGCTAACCGGACCAGACTCATCCAATCTAGGCTAACCGAGCGAATCCTAACAGATTCTGGTGTGTTACGGTTACTATTGCTGGCCTCAAGAGAGCCAATCAGAGTACAGATGATCAATATGGAACGCAGAAATAGAACGAATATCGTGTACAGCACAAGAGGCCCTGCTATACTGACCAAACCTAACCAAACCTAAGATAATCAAACGTAACAGAACTCAACCGTTCATGCCGCGAACACTATTTCTGGCGTCCTCAGAGACAGGCAGTGTGCGATGGAGCACAGTAGAGCGGAAAAATTCCGTAGAGTAGCAGTGAGCGACACAGGAGTCACAGCTACATTAAACTAATCCAACGTAACCTATCCTAGCAAAACGTAATCTGCCTCAAACTTACGCACTGCGACCACTGTTTCAGGCCTCCGCAGAGCCAAGGAGAATATACTAGAGCACAGTAGAGCGCACAAACCCACCGGAATGCAGCCCATATAGCGAAAGGCAAAGATATCCTGGCAAACCTAAGCTAACACATCATAACCGAAGAACACATTACTCATCCTAACGTGCACAGATCACCATTGCTGACGTCCGCAGTACGCAGCAGAATATACCGTAGCCCAGTACATTGCGGAAATCCGCCGCATTGCAGTGCAAAGGACAAATATCGAAGCTATCGTAACACAACATGACCAAATCTGAACGAACCAAAAGTAGCCTATCTCGTAATAGCGTACCGAGACCACTATTGCTGGCGTCCCCGTGGCGAAGCAGATCGCATTAGAGCGCAGTAGATCGCAGAAGTCCGCCGGAAAAGAGTGTGCGGCAAAGAAGTCAGACCTACCATCCCCTACCTAACCAACCATGATATAGCCAAACGTAGCATAAATCAAACTATCGTGCCGCGACCACTACTGCTGGCCTCCCCACAGGCAGGCAGAACATACTAGAGAGGTGTAGAGCCAAGGAATCCATAGAATCGCAGTGTACAGCACGAAATCAGGGCTATCTGGTCCTAACCCAGGATACCATAACCAAACCAAACGTAGCGTGACCCTACCTAGCGCTCCGAGACCAGTATTATCGACCTCCCCTGAATCGAGCAGGGTATAGTATGGCAAACTATATGGTAGATATCCACTGAATAGCCGTGTGTAGCGCAAAAGTCGGAGCTGTCTTATCCTAACCTGTCCAAACGTAATATAGCCAAAGGTAAACTAACTTTACCCAATGAAACGAGACCGCAGTTGCTGTTCTTCCCGGAGCCATGCAGATATTATTACCGCAATGCAGAGCGTAGAAATCCACAGAGTAGCAGCTTATAGCATTAAAGTCGAAGCTATCCTCACCAAACATAATCAAACCTAACCTAGCCAAACGTAACGTATACAAACCTTACGTGCTGCGACCCGATTCCTGGCGTCCACACAGACAAGCAGAGTGTGATAGGGCGCAGTAGAGCGCAGGAGACCATAGAATTTCAGTGCGTCGCGTAAAGGTCTTAGATATTCCAGCAAATATTCCAGCCTAACCCAGAACAGCCTAATACAAACAAACGCAGCCTACCTCAACCTAACGTGCCGCGACCACTATTGCTGGCATCCCCAGAG
>NW_016938421.1:0-1215 GCF_001483705.2 Eufriesea mexicana
CTTAGCGCTGATAACGCCAACAATGTTGGTCCCGGCACGTTAGGTTGAGTCACGTTACGTATGATTAGTTCAGGTTAGGTTAAGTTCGGTAAGTGGAACTTCGACTTGCGCGGTGTACGCTGTTGATCGGTGGATTTCTGCGATCTACTGTGCTCTAGTATGCTCTGCTTGTCTCTGGCGAGGCCTGTAGTAGTGGTATGGGCACGTTAGTTTGAGTTTAGCTACGTTTGATTATGTTACGCTTCGTTGTGTTAGGACATCGCAGCTTCGACTATTGTGCTGTGTACTGCGATTCTATGGATGTCTGCGATTAGCGCTGCTGAGGCCAGCAGTAGAGGTCTCGGCACGTTAGGCTTAGTTAGGTTAGGCTTGGCTAGGCAAGGAGAGGTTGTGTTTGGTCGGGATAGCTTTGACTTTTGTGCTCTACGCTGCTGTACTGTCGGTTCCAGCGTCCCACATTGTTCTAATATACTCTGCTTGAATCATTTCGGGCCAGTAATAGTGGTAGCGGCAACACAGGGTGGGTTCTCTTACGTTGGGTTATGTAACGTTTGGTCAGGTTAGGAGGGGATAGCTTTGACTTTTGTGCTACGCACAGATATTCCGTGGATTTCTGCGCTGTACTTTGCTCTAATATGCTCAGCTTGTCTCTGGGACGCTAGCAATGATGGTCTCGGCACGTTAGAATGTGTTAGGCTACGTTTGGATTAGTATTGTTAGTTTGGATTAGGTCTGGGTAGCTTTGTCTTTCGTGTTGCACACTGTTACTCGGTGGAATTCTACACTCTACAGCTATCTACTATACTATGCTCGATTCTGGGAGGCCAGCAATGGTGGTCGCGGTACGTTATTTTGTGTTATGTTACGTTCGGTTATGTCATGATTTGGAAGGGTAGGTAAGTACGGCTGCAAATTTTGTTCTGTACTCTACCATTCGGTGGATTCCTGTACTCTACATTGCACCAATACACACTGCTCGACACCGGCGAGACCAGCAAATTACACACTGCTCGACACCGGCAAGACCAGCAATAGCGGCCTCGGCACGCTAGGTTAAGTTGGGTTACGCTTCGCTTGACTAGATTAGTCTACGTTTGACTAGGGTAGCTTTGACTCCTGTGCTATACACTGCTAATCGGTAGATATCTGCATTCTGCATTGTTCTCATGGCATTTGCTTGTCTCTGGTAAGGCCAGCAATAGCGTTCGTGGCACG
>NW_016938422.1:0-253 GCF_001483705.2 Eufriesea mexicana
GCCAAGAGGATTTTTCCTCTTTACTTACGCAAGGAAGTTAGCTCACCAAGATATTAGTCGAAAATGTTCAAAAAATTTTTTTTCCAGCCACAATCGATATCATTGCAATGGCTATAGCACTCAAAAAGCATCTTTCCTCCTTACTTACGCAAGATAGTTAGCTCACCACGACGTTATTCGAAAATGTCAACAAAATTGCATTTTCCTTCCCGATTCTATATCATTGCAATGGATATAGCACTCAAAAAGCATC
>NW_016938423.1:0-264 GCF_001483705.2 Eufriesea mexicana
CAAACCAACGTGACTCGGCCGCCATTTCTGGCATCTCCAGAGCAAAGCAGACCACATTAGAGCACAGTAGATCACAGAAACACACCGACAATCAGTGTATAGCACAAGACTGGAAGCTATCCCATCCTAACCTTAACTAAGGTAGCGTAGCCATCCGCATCTTAAGACATCCATACGTGCTGGTACCACTATTGCTGCCACGCACAGAGCCAAGCAGAATACACTGGAGCAGAGTAGAGCGCAGAAGTCCACCGAGTAGTAGTG
>NW_016938424.1:0-674 GCF_001483705.2 Eufriesea mexicana
CAAACTAATCGAACGTAGTCTAGCGCAACATAACGTGCCGCGACCAAAATTGTTGGTCTGTCCATAGACAAGCAGAGAATATTAGATCACATTTGGTCGCAGATTTCCAACTAATAGCAGTGAATAGTACAGAAGTAAAAGTAGCCTATTCTAACCTAGCCAGACGTAACATATCGAATCGTAGCCTATCTCAACTTAACATGACGAGACCACTATTGCTAGCCTCCCCAGAGCCAAGCAGAAGATATTAGAACGCTGTGGAGCGCAGAAATCAGCGGAAATCAGTGCATAGCACAAAAGCCTGAACTATCCTCTCCAAACCTCACCAAACGAACGTAAATACACGTAGCATGTCTCAAACTGACGTGCCGATACCACAATTGCTGACCTCCCCAGAGCCAAGCAGAATATACCAGAGGACAGCATAGAGCAGAAGTCCACCGCAATACAATGAGCAGCCCAAAAATCAAACATATCCTAATCTAAACTGTCCTAACCTAACCTAACCAAGCGTAGTGTATCTCAGCATGACGTGCCGCGAACACAGCGCCGGGCCTCCACACAGCCAAGCAGAGCGTAGCAAAGCACAGCAGATTAAAGGAATCCACCGAATATCAGTGTATAGCACAAAAGTCAAAGCTATACTATCCTTATATATCCAATCTTATCGTAAC
>NW_016938424.1:1340-2609 GCF_001483705.2 Eufriesea mexicana
ACGTAACCTAACTCAACATAACGTCCGACGACGACTATTTCTGGCCTCCACAAAGCCTAGCAGAATATACTATAGCAAAGTAGGGCACAGAAGTGAACCGCATTGATGTGCACAGTACAAGTTGAAAGATGGTCCAACTTAACCTGACATAGCCTAACCTACCCAAACTCAATGTAACTCAACATAACGGGAGGAAACCAATATTGCTGGCCTCCGCTGAGACGACCAGAACATACCAGAGCACACTAGAGGGCAGAAATTCGCCGAATGGTAGGGTATATCACAAAAGTCAAAGCTATCCTGTCATACATCCAATATTCACAAAACCAAACGTAACATAACACAACCGAAAGCACGCGACCACAATTGCTGACCTCCACAGGGTCGAGTAGAGGACATTAGAGGACCGTAGAGCGCACAGGTCCGTATAATCGCAGTGTACAGCACAAAATTCATAGCTTCCTGTACCTATCCCAAGCTACCGTAAACCAACCGGACGTAGCCTAAGTCAACGTAACGTGCAGCGACCATTATTGCTGGCCTACACAAGGCCAAGCTGAACATATTAGAGCACAGTAGAAAGCAGAGATCCGACGAATAGCAATGTGTAGCACAAAAGTACAGGCTATCGTATCCTAAGCTAACCAAACGTAACATAAGCATACGCAACATACATGAACCTAACGCGCCGAGACCACTATTGCTGGCCCTTCAGAGACAAGCGGGATATACTAGAGCACAGTAGGGCACAGAAATTCAACGTATTGCAGTGCATAGCACAAAAGTGAAAGTTACCCTAACCTAACATGACCCAAACCTAACCTAAACAAACGTAGTGTAACTCAACATAACGCGACGAGACCAATATTGCTGGACACCCCAGGGCCAAGCAGGACATATTATAGCACAATAGAATGCAGAAATCCACTGAACAGCAATGTACAGTACAAAAGTCCAGGCTGACGTCTCCTAGCCTCACCAAATGTGACATAACCAAACGTAGCATAGCACTACTTGTTGTGCCGATGCCACTACTGCTGTCCTCCACTGAGCCAAGCAGAATATCGAACAGCACAATAGAGCGCAGAAATTCGACGGGAAGCAGTGTATAGGACGAAAGACAAGTATAGGCAGACCGATCTTAGCATAACCTAACGGAATAGAACGTAACATATCTCAACCAAACGTGCCGAGACCACTGCTGCCGGGCACCAAAGAGCCAAGCAGTGTGTAATGGAGCACAGTAGATCACTGGAATCCAGTGGATAA
>NW_016938425.1:0-544 GCF_001483705.2 Eufriesea mexicana
TGATACGGTAGTAAAGACTTTTGTGCTATATACTGTCATCCACGGATTTCCGCGACCTGGTGTGTTCTAGTATTTTCCGCTTCGATCTGGGGGGGGGGGCAGCAACAGTAGTCTCGGCAATTTAGGTTGTGTTGGAACGATCTGGGGGGGGGGCCGCAACAGTAGTCTCGGCAATTTAGGTTGTGTTGAGTTACGTTTGGTTAGCTTAGGTCAGGTTATGCTCGGTCAGATTGACATAGACTTTCGTGGTACAGACTGCTGTTCGGAGGATTTCTGCGATCTACTGCGCTTTAATATATGCTGCTTGTCCCTGGGAATGCCAATAAGGTTGGTCTCGGCAACACAGGCTGCGTTAGGCTACGTTCGGTTAGTTTAGGTTAGGTTAAGTTCGGTAAGGATAGTCCTGACTTTCGTGCTATGAACTGTAGCTCGTTTGATATCTGCACTCGACTGTGCTATACTGTATCCTGCTTGCCCCCGGGTATGCCAGAACAGCAGTCGCGGAATGTTGTGATGAGCTCTGCTACTTATGGTTAGGTTAGGT
>NW_016938426.1:0-707 GCF_001483705.2 Eufriesea mexicana
GCCGCGCATTTTGCCTTTGTCGGGCAGCACGCCTTGCTGCCTAGCCGGTGGTTGGAGGGGCGGTCGAGTCCGGCGCAAACCGGGCACTTGGGTGCAGGCGCACTACACCCACCGGCACGGTGGCCCGCCGCGCCACACCTGAAACAGGTGTCGCTGCGGTCCAGCGCGCTAGAGCATCCGTTCCTTTCGTGACCGAACGCAAGGCAACGGAAGCACTGGATGCGCCGTGCCTCCAAGGCTGCGACACGGGCCGAAGTCTAGCCGACGCGGATCCGCCCGCAATCGTCGCGGGAAGCGCGTGGGCAGAGATTATCCCCGAGGAGCGGCGCCCCGTCTTACCGACGGCTCCCTTCGGCGCAATCGTGGGCCCCCTCGCGGGCAGTGTCGGGGCAGGGGCCGCCTGCCGTTGCGCTCGCTTCTAGTGCCTACCGATGACGAGAGATCAGCTGGCCTCTGCGTCCTTCCCGGCTACGACCGGGGCCGCGACCGGCGCCTTCGCTGGGGCGTCGGAGGGTCCGCCGCGGGAAGCGCCCGCGACAGCGTCCGCCGAGGCCACCAGTACAGGCCGCGCGCGCATGCCGGCGGTGGACCTCTCTTGCTCCGGCGTTCCGGCAGGCGCACCCCCCCGCCCGGCCGTCACTGGGAGCGTACGCACGAGCTCCTCGATCTTTTCGTCGATTCGGACTCTGAGTTCCGCGAGGGCAGCC
>NW_016938427.1:0-1722 GCF_001483705.2 Eufriesea mexicana
GCATGGGAAATTCAATTTTACTCACATTTTCGACTACTATCGTGGTGAGATACCTTCTTTGCAGAAATAAGGAGGAAAGATACTATATGCATGCTCTACCCGCTGCAGTGCTATAGAATCTGGATACAAAATTCAACTTTATTGACATTTTCGACTAATATTGTGGTGAGCTAACTATATTCCTAAAATAAGGTAAAAAGACACTCTTGACGTGCTATAGCCATTGTAATGCTATGAACCTGTCTGGAACAATCAATTTTATTGACATTTACGGATAATAACGTGGTGAGCTAACATTCTTGCACAAATAAGGTGGAAAGATTCCGTTGGCATGCTATAGTGTCTGGCTGCAAAGTATATTTATATAGACAGTTCTGAGTAAAATCGGGTTGCGCTAACTTTCTTAAATAAATAAGGAGGAAAGATACTATTGGCGTGATATAGCCATTGCAATGATATATAATCTGGATGGAAAATCCAATTTTATTGACACTTTCCTCTACTATCGTGGTGAGATAACATTTTTGCATAAAGAAGGAGGAAATATTCTATTTTCGCGCTATACCCGTTGCAGTGCTATAGAATCTGGCTGGAAAATTCAATTTTATTGACATTTTCGGATAATATCGTGGTCCGGTAACTTTCTTGCTTAAATAAGTAGGATATATTCTATTGTCGAGGTATGGCCATTGCAGTGCAAGAGAATCTGGCTGGAAAACGCAATTTTAATGACATTTTCGGATAATATCGTGGTGAGTTAACTAACTTCCATAAATAAGGTGGAAAGGTTCTATTGCGTGCTATAGCCATTGCAATGCTATAGAATCTTGCAGGAAAATTAAATTTTATTGACATTAACGATTAATATTGTGGTGAGCTTTCTTGCATTAACAAGGAGGAAGAATACTATTGGCGTGCTATTGCCATTGCAATGCTATATAATGTGGCTGGAAAATTCAATTTTATTGACATTATCGGCTAATGTCGTGGTGAGCTGACCTCCTTGCATATATAAGGAGGAAAGATAATTTTGGCGTTGTATAGCCGTTCTAATACGATCGAATCTGGCTGGAAGATTCAATTTTATTGACATTGTCATCTAATATCGTGGTGACCTAACTTTCTTGCATAAGTATTGAGGTAAGAGTCTATTGGCGTGCTATAATCATTGGAATGATGTGGAATCTGACTGGAAATTAAATTTTATTGACATTTTCGCCTAATACCGTGGTGAGCTAACTTTGTTGCATAAATAAGGAGGAGGGATTCCATTGGCGTGCTATCGCCATTACAATGCTATAGAATCTGTCTGGAAATTTCAATTTTATTCACATATACGACCATTGTCGTGGTGAGCTAACTTTATCGCGTAAATAAGCAGGAATACTTCCATTGGCGTGCTATAGCCACGGCAGTGCAACAGAATCTTGCTGGAAAATATAATTATATTGACAAGTTCGACTAATATCGGGGTGAGATAACTTTCTTGCATAAATAAGGAGGAAATATTCTATTGGCGAGCTATGGCCATTCCAGTGCAATAGAGCCTGTCTGCAAAATTCTATTTTATTGACATTTTCGAATAACATCGTGGTGCGCTATCTTCGTTACATAAATAAGGAAGAAAGTTTCTATTGGCGTGTTATAGCCATGTCATTCCTGTAGAATCATGCTGGAAAGTTAAATTTTATTGACATTTTCTACTAATATCGTGTTAAGCTA
>NW_016938428.1:0-1286 GCF_001483705.2 Eufriesea mexicana
GCAGAACAGAGCGCAGAAGCCCACATAATGGCAGTGAATAGCAGAAGAGTCGAAGCAACCATATCCTGACTCAAGCTAACCGATCCTAACCAAACGTAACCTAACTGAACCTAGCATGACGCGACAACTATTGCTGGCCTCCGCAGAGCCAAGCAGAATATGTTAGAGGAGCGTAGATCGCAGAAATCCATGGAATGGCAGCGTATAGCAGAGAAGTCAAATCTATCCAAAACTAACCCAAATAAATATAGCTGAACCAAATGGAGACTGACTCAACATAAAGAGCCGCGACCAGTATTGCCGGCGCCCAAGAGCCAAGCAGAGCATTATGCAGGTTAGTAGAGCGCAGATGTCCACAGAATCGCAGTATATTGCGTGCAAGACGAAGATATCCAATCCTAGCCCATGCAAACACAACCTAACCAAACGTATCCTATCCCAACCTTATGATCCAAGACCGCTATCGCTGGCTTCCCCGGAGCCAAGCAGAATATATTAGAGGAGAGTGCGGCGCAGAAGTCCATCAAATGGCAGCGTATAGCAGAAAACTCGAAGCCATCCTAACCTGACCCAAACGAACCTAATCTACCCAAACGTAACATAACTGGGGCTAACGTGCCGAGACCAGTATCGCTGGCCCTCACAAAGCCAAGTTGATCACATTAGAGAACAGTGGAGTGCAGAAATCCGACGAATTGCGGTGTGTAGCGCGAAAGTCAAAGTTTCCCGAGCCTAACCTATCCAAAGATAACATAACCAAACTTAACCTAACACAACCCAACGTGTCTGGACCACAGCTGCTGGCCTCCCCATCGCCGTGCAGAACATATTAGAGAAGAGCAGAGCGCAGATCACCATATAAAGGCAGTGTATAGCAGAAAAGTCGAAGCTACCGTAACCTGAGCTAAGCAAACCTAACTTACCCGATAGTAACATAATTGAACCTAACGTGACGCGACCATAATTTCTGGCTGCCCCACAGCAAAGCAGAGCATACTAGATCACAGCAGAGGTCAGAAATCCACCAAATAGCAGCGTACAGCAAAAAAGTCAAAGACATCCTGACCATACATAATCTAACCAAACCTAACCAAATGTAACGTAACTCAGACTAACGTGCCTAGACCATCATTGCTGACCTCCACAGGTGCAACCAGAATATACCAGAGCACCGTGGAGCGCAGAAATCCGCCGCATTGCAGTGTGAAACACAGAGGTCGGAGACACTAACCTAACCTGGCCTAGCCTGACCCAACCGAACGTAGCCTAACTCAAAATAACGTGCC
>NW_016938429.1:0-1509 GCF_001483705.2 Eufriesea mexicana
ATGTTCTGCTAGGCTATAGGGATGTCAGCAATAATGGACACAGTATGTTAGGTTTAGTTGTGTTACGCTTGTTTACGTTAAGTTTGTATACATTGGGGTATAATAGCTTTGACATTTGTGCTATACACTACTATTCGGTAGATTTCCGGGCTCTAGTGTGCCCCAGTGTGCACTGCTTGGCTCAGGGCGACCAACAATAGTGGCGCCGCAAGTTATGTTGGTTTGGGCTATGATTGGTTATGTTAGATTAGGTCAGGTAAGGCTTGTATATACCTGACTTTTGTGCTGTACACTGCTGTTCGGTGAATTTCTGCACCCTAATGTGCAGTAATATGCTCTGCTGGACTCTGCGGAGGCCAGCAATATCCGTCTCGTCACTTCATGTTTAGTTACACTACATTAGGATTTGTTGGGGGAGGACGGGTTAGGTCAGATTATGTTTGACTTTTGTGCTATACACTGCAATGCGGTTTGCTTCTGCGCTCTACTGAGTTCTAATATTTTCCGCTTGGCCATTGGGAAGCTAGAGGTAGTGGCCTCGGCGCGTTAACTTGTGCCAGGCTACGCTTCGTTAGGTCGGGTCAGGAAGGTCTGGTTGGGTTTCCATCGTCTTTTGTGCTGTACACTGCTACGCGGTGGATTTATGCGTCCAACTTTGCGCTACTACACTTGGCTCGAATACGTGGTGTCAAGCAATAGTGTTCGTTGCATGATAGGTTCAGCAATTTCACGTTCGCTTAGGATAGGTTATGTTTAGTTTGGTAAGGATGGCTGTGACTTTTATGCTTTACACTGCTTTCCGTCAGATTCCTGCGACCAACAGTGCGCCGCTATATTCTGCATGGCTCCGGGTATGCCAGCAGCAGTGGTCGCGGAAAGTTGTGTTGAGTTATGCTACGTTTGGTTAGGATACGTTAGATAAGGTAAGGTAAGGGTATCTTACAGTTCTGTGCTATACACTGCTATTCGGTGCATTTCTGCGCTCTATGTCACTCTACTATACTCGGCCCGCTTCGCTGTTGGCAAGCAATAGCAGTTGCGGCACGCTGTGTTTTATTACGGTGCGTTTGGTTAGGTGAGGTTAGGTCACGGTACGCCAGGATATCTTCGACTTTTGTGCTGTTCGCTGAAATGCGGTGAATTTCCGCGCACTACTGTGCTCTAGTACAATCTGCTCGTCTCCGCAGAGGGCAGCAATGGTAGTCTCGTCATGTTAGGTTGAATTGGGTTAGGTTTGGATATGTTACGTTTGGATGGGTCAGCATATGCTACTTCCACTTTTGCGCTATACATAGCTATTCAGTGGATTTGTGCCTTCTATTGTGCTCTAATATGTTCTGCTTTGCTTTGTGGGGACCATATATAGTGGTCGCGGTACGCTACGTTGAGTCAGGTTACGTTTGTTTGTGTTGCGATTGGTTATCCTGTGATTGGGTATCTTTGACTTTTGTGCTATCCACAATGCAGCGGGTTTGTGCGCTCTACAGTGCTCCAATATCCTCTGCTTGC
>NW_016938430.1:0-380 GCF_001483705.2 Eufriesea mexicana
TGAAGGCGATAGGCGATCCATTCACCAAGCTATAGCAGATTATAGATTTTGAGTAGACCTATCTTCTTGCCAGTAGATGGCAGTACTTGCCATTGGGCTGAAGGCGTTAGGTGATCTATCCACCAAGCTCCAACATGTTATGGATTTTGAATAGACCGATTCTCTGGTAAGTAGATGGCTGTACTTGCCATTGGATTGAAGGCGCTAGGCGATATATTCACCAAGATATCAGGTTATAGATTTTATCAGACCTATTCTCTGGCAACTAGATGGCTGTACTTGCTATTGCATGGAAGGCGTTAGGCAAACTATTCACCAAGCTATTACAGATTATAGATTTTGAATAAACCTATTCTTTGGCATGTAGATGGCTGTACTTG
>NW_016938431.1:0-732 GCF_001483705.2 Eufriesea mexicana
GCCAGGCTACGTTTGAGTATGTCACGTTTGGTTAGGTTGAGCTGGCTACTTTGACATATGTGCAATACACAGCAATGCGGTGGAATTGTGCGCCCTGCTGTGCTCTACTAAATTCCGCTTGGGCCTGTGGAAACAAGCAGTAGCGGCCTCGGCACGTTAGATTGTGTTACGCTACGCTTGGGTATGTTACGTTTGGTGAGGTTAGGATAGGATGGTTTATACTATTGTACTATACTCTGCTATCCGCGAATTCATGCGCTCTACTGTTCGTCAATGTGCTCTGCTTGGCTATGCGGTGGCCAGTAATAGTGGTCTCGGCACGTTAGGTTCAGTTCGGTTACGTATCATTGGGTTAGGTTAGGAAGGTTTTGTTAGGTTATATTTGACTTTTGTGCTATACACTGCTATTCGGTCCATTTCCGCACCCTACACTGCTCCACTATACCACATTCCACTATTGGGAGGCGAGCAGTCGTCGCGGCACGTTGGTACTAGTTAGGTTACGTTCGGTCAGGTTAGGTTAGGTTAAATTCGGTTAGGTTATCTCTAACTTTCGTCCTTTACGCCATTATTTTTTTTGATTCCTGTGGTCTAGTGTGTTCTACTTTATTGTGTTTGGCTTCGGGGACGCCACACGCCCGCAGCAGTGGTCGCTGTACGATTTTTTGTGTTACGCTACGTTCACTTATGTCATGTTTGGTCAGGTTAGGATAGAGTATATTAGACTTTTGC
>NW_016938432.1:0-619 GCF_001483705.2 Eufriesea mexicana
GTTCACCACGATATCTGTCGAAAATGACAATAAAATTGAATATTCCAGACAGATTCTATAGCACTGCAATGGCAATAGCCCGCAGATAGTATGTTTCCTAATTATGTGTGCAAGAAAGAGGGCTCACAACGATATAAGTCGAAAGTGTCAATAAAATTGTATTCTCCAGCCTGATTCTACAGCATTGCAATGGCTGTAGCACGCCAATAGAATCTGTCCTCCATATTTATGCAAGAAACGTACCTCACCAGGATATTAGTCGAAAATGTCAATAAAATTGAATTTTCCAGAGGGTTTCTATAGGTCCGCAATGTCTATAGCACGCCAGTAGGATCATTCCTCCTTATTTATGCAAGAAAATTAGCTCACTACGATATTAGTCGAAAATGTCAATGAAATTGAATATTCCAGCCAGATTGTAGGACATTGAAATGGCTATAGCACGCCAATGGAATCTTTCCTCCTTATTTATGACAGACAGTTGGCTCGCTTCGATATTAGTCGAAAATCTCAATAAAATTGAATTTTCCAGGCAGAACTTTCCAGCCAGATTCTGTAGCACTGCAATGGCTATAGCACACCAATAGTATCTTTCCTCCTTATTTATGCAAGAGAGTCA
>NW_016938433.1:0-216 GCF_001483705.2 Eufriesea mexicana
AATATGATCTGCCATAGACTGCTTTGTCCTGTGGAGGCCGGTAATAATGGTCGCGGCACGTTACATTAGCGTAGGCTACGTTTGATTAGGTCACGTTACGTAAAGTTTGGTTAGGATACCTTTGACTTTCGTGTTGTACACTGTTACCAGGTAGACTGCAGTTATCGACCGTTCTCTACTACATTCTGCTGGGCTCTGGGGAGGCCAGGTGCTGTG
>NW_016938434.1:0-626 GCF_001483705.2 Eufriesea mexicana
CTATGTTGCGTTTGGTTGGGTAAGGATACGGTGGGTTTGACTTCTGTGCTTTACAATGCTTCTAGTTGGATCTCTGCGCTCTACATTGCTCTATCGTACTCTGTCCCACTATGGGGAGACCAGCAATAGCGATCTCGGCACGTTAGGTTGTGTTTGCCTTCGTTTGGGTTGGTCACGTGGGTTTGGGTTATGCTTGGGTTGCTTTGACTTTCATGGTGTAGACTGTTGTCCTGTAGTCACCTTTGCTCTGCTGTGCTCTAGCGTGTTCATCTTCGCTCTGTGGAGGCCACAAACAGTGGTCTCGGCACCTTGTTAGTGACATATTACGTTCGGTTATGTTACGTTAGCTTAGACTAGTATAGGGTAGCTACGACTTTTATGCTATACACCGCTATTTGGCGGATTTTGGCGCACTACATTGCTCTAATGTGGCCTGCTTGTCTCCGCGGCCGCCAGCAATATTATTCTCGGCACGTTGTGTTTAGTTAGCTTTCGCTTGGCTTGGCTAGGTTAGGACAGGTTAGAACTACATTGCTCTAATGTGGCCTGCTTGTCTCCGCGGCCGCCAGCAATATTATTCTCGGCACGTTGTGTTTAGTTAGCTTTCGCTTGGCTTGGCTAGGTTA
>NW_016938435.1:0-1027 GCF_001483705.2 Eufriesea mexicana
AGTGCCGTACACTGCCTTTCGATGGATTTCTGCGCTCCACTGTGATCTTATATTCCATGCTTCCCACTGGGAATTCCAGAAATATTGGCCGCGGCTCGTCAGGTTGTGTTAGGTTATGTTTGATTACGTTAGGTTTGTTTGCGATAGGCTCGGTTATCATTGACCTTCGTGCTATTCATTGCCATCCTATGGACCTGTGTGCTCTGCTGTACTCGATCATATTCTGCTTGCGTGTGGGGAAGCCAGCAATTGTGGCCGCGCCGCGATAGTTTGAGTTAAGCAGCGTTCGGTTATTTTACGTTTGGCAATGTTAGGATAGGGTAGCTTCGATTATTGTGCTATGCACGGCGAGTGTAAGGACGCCTGCGCTCTACTCTCCCCTAATATGTTATGCTTGGCTCTGAGGGGGCAGAAATAGTGGCCTCGGCAAGTTAGGAGAAGTTTTGTTGCGTTTGGTTATGTCACGTTTGGTTAGGTTACGACAGTACAGCTCAGACCTTTGTGCTATTGACCGCTATTCGGTAGATTTCTGTGCTCCATGTTGCTCTACTATACTCTCCTCGACACTTGAGAGGCCAGCAATGGTGGTCTCTTCACGCTAGATTGAGTTAGGTTCCGCATGGCTTGGCTAGGTTAGGATAAGTTTGGCAAGGGTAGCTTTGATTTTTTTGCTCTACACAGCTATGCGGTCGATACCTGTACGCTGTATGGATCCACTAGCATCTGCTTGTCTCTGGGGAGGCCAGCAACAGCGGGCGTGGCACGATTTGTTGGGTTACGTTACGTTTGGTCGGGATGGCTTCGACTTTTGTCCTATACACGGCTATTCGGTCGCCATTTGCGCTCTGCGTTGCTCTACACTCATCCGCTTGTCTCTGGGGTGGCCAGGAATGGTGGCCGTGGCACGTTTGGTTGAGCCATGTTATGTTTGGAAGGGTAAGGTTATGCTCTTATTGGTCAGGTGGCTTTGTCCTTTGTGCTATACACTGCCATACGTAGGGTTTCTAGGCTCTACTGTGCTGTAGTG
>NW_016938436.1:0-581 GCF_001483705.2 Eufriesea mexicana
GCGCTATAACGCTTTTAACTTCGCTCTGGGATGGCCGGAAAATGTGGTATCAGCACGTTATGCTGAGTCAGGTTATGTTCGCTTAGGTTGGGTCGGTCTAAGTTTGTGAATGGCAGCTTTAACTTATATGCCGTACACTGCTATTCGGTGGATTTCTGCGTCCAACTGTGCTTTAGTATGCCCTGCTTGGCTCTGGGGATTGCAGCAATAGATCTCGGCACGTTAGTGCGAGTTATTCTACGTTTGGATAAGTTCTGTTTGTTTGGGTTCGGTTTGTGTAGCTGTGAATTTTCTGATGTACACTGCGATTACATGGATTCCTGCGTTCTACTCTCCACCAGTGTGTTCAGCTTGGCTCTGGGAAGTGCAGCAGTAGTGGTCGCGGCACATTGGGTTGAGTTGGCTAACGATTGATTATATTATGATTGGCTTGGTTTGGAGAGGATAGCTTCGACTTTGATGCCATGGCCTGCCACTAGGTGGATTTCTGCGCCCTACAGAGCCCTAATGCTTCCAGCTTGGCGTCGGCAAGGCCAGCAATGGTGGCCTCAGCACGTTATGCTCTGTCAGGTTATGCTCGG
>NW_016938437.1:0-898 GCF_001483705.2 Eufriesea mexicana
TCCAATAATGTGTTCTGCTTGGCTCTGGGGCGGCCAGCATTTGTGATCGCGGCACGCTAGTTTTTGTTATATTTCGCTTGGTTATGTTATGGTTGGTTCGGTTTGGAGAGGATAGCTTTGACTTTTGTGCTATACGCTGCTGTTCGGTGGATTTCTACGCCCTGCTGTGCTCTGATGTGATCAGTGTGGCTCTGGCGATGATGGCAATGGTGGACTCGGCTAGTTAGGTTGAGTTATGTTACGTTTGCTTAAGTTACGTTGGTCTGGGTTAGGCCTGGTCAGCTTCGCCTTTCGCGTTACACACTGTTACTTGGTGGAATTCTGGGCTCTACTGTTCCCTAATATACTGTGCTCGAATCTTGGGGGCCAGCAATAGTGCTCACGGCACGTTATTTTGGCTTATGTAACATCTGGTTGTGTCACGATTTTGTCAGGAAGGAAAGTATGGCTTTAACTTTTGCTGTGTGCTCTGATATTCGGTGGACTCCTGCACTCTACATTGCACCTATACACTCTCCTCGACACCGGCGAGACCAGCCCATAGGTGTGGTCTCGGCACGCTAGGTTGTGTTAGGTTATGCTTGTCTTGACTAGGTTAGGCTATGTTTGATTAGAGTAGCTTCGACTTTTGTGCTACACACTGCCGTTCGGTCCATATCTGCGCTCTGCATTGCTTCCATGGCATTTGCTCGTCACTGGCAAGGCCAGCAAATTTCCATGGCATTTGCTCGTCACTGGCAAGGCCAGCAATAGCCGACGCGGCCCGTTGGATCTAGTTAGGTTACATTCGGTTAGGTTAGGGTAGGTTATGTTTGGTCAGGATGGCTTTGACTTCTATGCTGTGCACTGCTATTCGGCGGATTTCGGCGCTCTAATCTGCTCTACTATATTGTGCTTG
>NW_016938438.1:0-930 GCF_001483705.2 Eufriesea mexicana
ATAGAATCTGGCTGGAAAATTCAATATTATAGACGTTCTCGACTAATATCGTGATGACCTAACTCTCTTGCTTATATAAGGACGATAGATACCATTGGCGTGCTATAGTCATTGCAATGCTATACAATCTGTCTGGAAAATGCAATTTTATTGTCGTTTTCAACGAATATCGTGGTGAAATAACTGTATTGCATGAATAAGGGTGAAATATCCTGTTGGCGCGCTATGGCCATTACAATGCTATAGAATCTGACTGGGAAATTCAATTTTATTGACATTTTCGTCTAATATCGTGGTGAGCTGGCTTTCTTGCATAAATACTGAAGAAAGATGCTATTGGCGTGCTATAGCCATTGCAATGCTGGAGCATCTGGCTCGAAAATACAATTTCATTGACATTTTCGTCTAATATCGTGGTGAGCTGGCTTTCTTGCATAAATACTGAAGAAAGATGCTATTGGCGTGCTATAGCTACGGCAATTCCATATAATCTGCATGGAAAATTCGATTTTATTCACATTTTCGACTAATATAGTGGTGAGCAAGCCCACTTGCATAAATAGGGATGAAATATTCAATTGGCGTGCTATAGCTACGGCAATTCCATATAATCTGCATGGAAAATTCGATTTTATTCACATTTTCGACTAATATCGGGGTGAACTAACTTTCTTGCATAAATAAGGACGATAGATACTATTAGCCTGATATAGCCATGGAAATGCTGTAGAATCTGGCTGGAAAATTCAATTTTATGTCGTTTTCGACTTATATCGTGGTGATCTAACTTTCTTGCATAAATTAGAACGATAGATACTATTAGCCTGATATAGCCATGGAAATGCTGTAGAATCTGGCTGGAAAATGCAATTTTATTGACATTTTCGACTAATATCGGGGTGAACTAACTTTCTTGCATAAATAAGGACG
>NW_016938439.1:0-1094 GCF_001483705.2 Eufriesea mexicana
CGTGTCCGGGCGTCGCTCCGGTCTTCGCGGTGGTTGCGGGAAGCGTGCGAGCGGAGCTCGTCCCAGAGGCGCGGCGCCCGGTCTTACCGCCGGCTCTCTTCGGCGCCCTCGTAGGCACACCCGCTGGCCGATGCGGGGCAGGCGGCGGCCTACCGCTGCGCTCGCTTCTCGCGCCTACCGATGACGAGAGACCTCGTCAGCTAGCCTCTGCGTACTTCCCGGCTACGACGGTGGCCGCGACAGGCGCCTTCGCCTGGGCGTCAACGTGCCCGCCACGGGAAGCTCCCGCGTCAGTATCCGCCGAGGACACCAGTCCAGGCCGCGCGCGCATGCCGGCGATGAAGCCCGCTTGCTCCGGTGCACGGGCAGGCGCATCCCGCAAGGCCGCCACGGAGAGCGTACGCACGGGCTCCTCGAACTTTGCGTCGATTCCATACCGAACTCGAGCGCTTGTGCCGCTTCTCGGGCGACCGCGGACGCACGCACATTTCGAGCGGACGCAGGGTCGACCATTACCCGCCTCCGCTCCAGGGCCTGCTCCGCACGCAAGGAGGCGATCACCGTCTGCTGGAAGGCATCGTACTCCCGCAAGTCGGCTATCACCCCTGCTGGTAGACATCCATCTCCCGCAGACCGGCGATCTCCGCCATTAGCACGCGGACCGTCTCCGCCATCGTCTCCTAGGAACGGCCGGCTGTTGCATGGAGACTCATCACCCAGCCGGCCGAGTCCACCACCATGGTGCACATACGGAAGGCGCGAACGTATGGGCCGTGCAGGTTTTTACTCTTTTCTGCCATAGTTTCTATCCTCGCGCAATTCTCGGATATAACGGCAGACAGTTCCAGAACAGACAGCGGGCGGTGCACACTGGCGTGCAGCCCCCCCCCCCCCACCCTGTGGGGAGGGTCGCCTTCGCCCGGCTAAGGCTCGCGGGTTTCAGGGCGAGTTCAGTATCTTCCAACATAGCATCGGATGGGTTATATACACCATCGCCGCCCTCCGCGGACGCATCACCGTCTTCGCGGGGAAATCTCACGAAGACGACGTTTCACCGTCGCCCGTGACGCGGACTGCACCAGCGAAGGAGGAGC
>NW_016938440.1:0-504 GCF_001483705.2 Eufriesea mexicana
TATGGACTTATGTGCTCTACTGTGCCCTAACATATTCTGATTGTCTGTGGGAAAGGCAGCAATAGTGGTCGCGGCACGCTATGTTTAGATATTCTATGCTTTGTTAGGTTAAGTTCGGCCTGGTTGTGTTAGGATGTCATTAACTTTTGTGCTATACGCAGTTATTCGTTGGATTCCTGCCCACCACTTCGATCTAATCTAATCTGATGGATCCTGGGAAACCGGAAATAGTGGCCGCGGCACGTTACGTTAAGTTCGTCTACGTTAGGTTAGGCTATGTTAGTTTGGGTTAGGATTGGATATCTCTCACTTCTCTGCTGTACGCTGCGATTCTATGAATTTCTGCACCCCACTCTCCTCTGATATATACTGCTTGGCTCTAGCGAGGCCAGCAATAATGTCGGTGGCACGTTAGGTTGTGTTCTGTTACGTTTGGTAGTGTACCGATTGGTTAGGTGAGGCTATGCTGCCTTTCACTTTTGTGCTGCATACTGCTTCTCGGTG
>NW_016938441.1:0-923 GCF_001483705.2 Eufriesea mexicana
AAACGTAACCTAACAGAATACAGCAAGGAGCGACCACTATTGCTGGCCTCCCAAAAGTCGAGCCGAGTATAGTAGAGCAGAGAAGAGCGCAGACATCCACCGAATAGCAGCATCGACCAGGAAAGTCGAAGCTATCCGAGCATAAACCGAAAGGCATGACATAACCAAACGTAGCATAACTGAGAATGACGTGCCGAGACCTCTACTTCTGGCATTCCCAGAGCCAAGCAGAGCATATTAGAGCAATGTAGAGAGCAGAAATCCACCGAATAGCGGTTTGTAACACAAAAGTCTATGCCATCCTCTCCTAACCTAGCCAAAGGTAACAGAACCAAACGTAATCTAAATCAAACTAACGTGCCGGGACGATTACTACTGGTCTCCCCAGAGTCTTGCGCAACAGTGGCGCAACGTAGAGCGCAGAAATTCTCCGAAGAGCAGTGTATGGCACAAAAGTCAAAGCTACCCCGTCCTACCCTCTCCTTTCGTAGCACAACCGAACGTAGCATAACTTAAACTAACGCGCCGAGACCACCATTACGTGCTTCCCCAGAGCCAAGCTGGATACACTAGAGCACAGTAGAGCGCAAAAAGGCCACCATATAGCAGTATATGGCATAAAAGTCAAGGACATCCTAACCTAACTTGACATAACTGCACCTAACCAAACATAGAACAGCTAAACCTAACGTGCCGAGACATCTATTGCTGGCCTCCACAGTGCCAAGCAGAGCATGTGAAAGCGCAGTTGTGCGCAGGAATCCACCGAGTAGCAGTGTAAGTATAGCGCAAAAGTCATAGCTACCCTTGCTTAAACTATACAAACATATCATAACCGAACGCAGCCTAACCCAAACTAACGTGCCTAGACAACTATTTCTGGCCACCCCAGAGCCAAGCGCATTTTATTAGACGAGAGTAGA
>NW_016938442.1:0-371 GCF_001483705.2 Eufriesea mexicana
TTAATATCAGAATACACCACTAACGTCAAAGGTAGTCTCTCCTAACATAACCAATCGTAACATAACCAAATGTAACATGGCTCACCCTATCGTGCCGAGGCCACTACTGCTTGCATTCCCAGAGCCAAGCTAAGAAGAGTAGAGAACAGTAGGGCGCAGAAATCGACCTAATAACAGACTATAGCACTAAGGTCGAAGCTATCATCTCCGAACATAGACAATAGTAACGTAACCAAACATAACATGGCCCAACCTAACGTGCCGAGGCCACAATTGCTTGCCTTCCAAGAGACAAACTGAAAATGTTGGAGCACTGTAGTGCGCAGAAGTCCACCTTATAACAGACTAAATCACTAACGTCAAAGCTATCC
>NW_016938443.1:0-2328 GCF_001483705.2 Eufriesea mexicana
GTTACATTTGGTAACCATGGCTTTGACTTTTGTGCTATATAATGCTTTTCGGTAGATTTCTGAACTCTACTCTGCTCTAATATGTTCTTCTTGTGTCTGGGCAGGCCAGCAGTTGATGTCTCGGCTCGTTACGTTCAGTTATTCTCCGTTTGGTTACGTTAGGTTAGGGCAGCATAGGTTTGGATGTCTTTGACCTTTGTGCTATAGACTTCTATTTGCCGGCATTCAGTGCTCTACTGTGCACTAGTATATTCTGCTTGGAAATTGGGAGGCCGGCAATAGTGGTTTCGGCGCGTTAGGTTTATTTAGGCTACGTTTGTTAAGGCTACGTTAGTATTGGTTATGAATGTATAGCTTTGACTTTTGTGCTGTACACTGCTATACGTTGAATTTCTGCGCTCTACCCTGCTCCGGGGAGGCCAGCAATGGTGGTCTCGGCACGCAAGGTGGAGTAAAGTTACGCACGGCCTGGCTAGGTTCGGATAGGTTTGGACAGTATAGCTTTGTCAGTGTTCTGTGGACCGCTTTTCGGGAGATATCTGCGAACTGCATTGCTCTACTAGCATCTGCCTGTCTCTGGGGAGACCAGCAACATCTGTCGTGGCTGGTTTGGTTGGGCTATGATACGCTTGGCTCGGTTAGGTTAGGTTAAGTTTGCTTAGAATGGTTCCGACCTTTGTGCTATACACTGCTATGCGCTCTACTGTGCGCTAGTGTGTTCTGTTTGGCTCTGGGTAGGCCAGCAATAGCGTTCGTGGCGCGATAGGTTGGGTTATGTTACGTTTGGTTAGGTTAGGTTAGATTACGTTTGGTTACGATGGCTTCGACTTTAGTGCCATACACTAATTTTCGGTTGATTTCCGCGCTCTACTGTGCTCTAATATGTTCTGCCTTGCTCTTGGGAGGCCTGTAATAAAGGTCTCAGCCTATTAAGTTTAGTTATTCTATGTCTGTCTTGGTTAGGTTGGGTAAGGTTTGGTTAGGATGGCTTTGGATTCTGTGCTATACACTGCTATTCGGTGGACTCCTGAGCTCTGCCGCGATCTAATATTCTCTGCTTTGCTCTGGGAGGCCCGGAATGGTGGCCGCGGCGCGCTACGTTAAGTTAGGTTACTTTTGGCTAGGTTAGGTTTGTTTGGGTTTGGTTAGGATATCTTTGACTTTGTGCTATACACTGCCATTTAATGGACTTCTGTGCTCTACACTAATCTAAAATGCAGTGCTTGGCAATGGGAGGCAAGCAATGGTGGTCCATGCACATTAGTTTGATTTACGTTACGTTTGGTTATGTTACGTTTGGTTATGTTACGTTTGGTTTGGTTAGGATAGGGTGTCTTTGACTAAAGTGCTGTAACCTGCAATGCGGTGGATTAGTTCGGTCTACTTTGCTCTATTGTATTCTGCTTGGCTCTGTGGATGCAAGCAATATTGTTCTTGGCTCGTTAGGTGTATCTAGTCTACGTTCGGCTTTATCATGTTTGGTTACGTGAGGATATGGTTGGACTGTTGCGCTATGTACTGCGATTCTATGTATCTCTGCGCCCTATTCTCCGCTAATACGTTCTGCTTGGTACTGGGGAGGGCAGTAATAGTGTTCTCGGCAATTTAGGCTGAGATATCTTGCGCATGGTTACGTTACGTTTGGTTATGCTAGGGTAGGATAGCTTAGAATTTTGTGTAATGCACTGCTCTTCTGTGTACATCTGCGCTCTACATTGCCATAGCATAAAGTGCTCGACTCTCAGGAGGCAACAGTGCTGGTTGCGGCACGATAGGTTGCGACAGACTGCGTTTGTCTTTGTTAGGATACGTTGCGTTAGGTTAGGGCAGCCTTGACTTCTGCGCGACGCACAGCTATGCTATGGACTTCTGCTCTCTACTGAGCGCTATCGCACTCTACTTGTCTCTTTGGACGCCAGGAGCAATGCTCTCGGCAAGTTAGGTTGAGTTGTGCTACGTTCTGTTAGGTTAGGTTTTGTTACGATTGGTAAGGATGGCTTTGACTTTCGTGTTATACAATGCTTTTCGGTAGATTTCTGAACTCTACTGTGATGTAATACTCCCTGATTTCACCTGGGAATGCTTGAAATGGTGGCCGCGGCGCGTAAGGACGTTTCAGGTTGCGCTTGGTTAGGTTAGGTTTTTATGGGTTAGGTTAGGATATATTTGACTTTCGTGCTGTACACGACCACTCTATGCACCTCTGTGCTCTACTCTCCTCTAATATGCACTGCTTTGTGTGGGGAGGCCTGCAATTGATGGCTTGGCGCGATTGGTTGTGATTGGTTACGTTCGATAAGGTTTGGTTAGGCCAGATTATGTTAGGGC
>NW_016938444.1:0-1073 GCF_001483705.2 Eufriesea mexicana
AAACAATATACATTGTTTCATTGCATTTTTCCACTTTTTCTTTTATGGAGTCAATCAATTTGTTTATTTTGTGTATCGTCCATTTGCCATCCGACCTGGTCTTTGCACCCTCGGTGACTTTCTAAGCTAAAGCTACGTGTACTTGGGGTGGAGAACCTGTGATACTATTACGCAGCTTCGGACTCGAGTGCAGCGCCATCTGTGGGGTCCTAGTGTCGCTTTCACTCACCAGAGCGCGTCTTCGTCGCGCGACGCATCTCGATACGATTTTTCCAACGGTACTTGGCATTGAAGCATCCGATACATGATGCATAAATAACGTAAAATCGGGAATCACTGAAATAAAGTTGCAAATAATAATTCTGGCTCCGATTGGTGATAGTTTGGAAGGAAATCGATGGCTGTAAGGACTGCAAAGATTTCACCGGTACCTCGTCGTTGGTGGTATTGCGACGATGTTATGGCAGCGGGAAAATGGCTACCAGTGGAGATGACGAATCGCGGTGTGGAAGCGGACAGGAATACGTTTCGGGTGTTCGTTTATGCAAATTGCCACTTACCAGGGAAATCGTTTGCGGGCTCTACTGCCGCGGAATAAAATACATAACGAGGCGGCAGCGAGGAATGAGGAAGCCAAAGGAGAACGCTGGTACGCCTAGCAGAGATCTACGCTAAAATACACTGGGGAGCCACGAGACCGTGTATATACAGAGGGTGTTTCATGAGGCACATAATGAGCAGGCATCGGGAGGTCTTTTTTGATCCCAATAATGTTTCTTGTCACCGAGTAACTTCCATTGTGCGAAAAATCAGTTTCGTTTTCATTTTTTGTTCCTCTGTTCTCTTTGTTTATTTGTTGTAAATAAATTTGTTAATAAATAGGGTAAGTGTATTTATGTAGGTTCAATAAGCTTCAATTGCTTTCTAAATTTTGATGAGTATTTTACCATATTTGATTTAAATATTTGATAAATAATTAAATTATCGAATTCTTCGAGATAATTCAATTTATTAATTTTAAATTATTATGCTATTATAAATGTTTTATTACAATAATTTTACTATATATTATT
>NW_016938445.1:0-214 GCF_001483705.2 Eufriesea mexicana
CGATATTTGCCGATAATATAAAAAAAAATGAATTTTCCATCCAGATTCTACAGCATTGCAATGACTATAGGACGCCAATACAATATTTCCTACTTATTTCTGCAAGAAATTTCGCTCACAACGATATTAGTCGAAAATGTCAATGAAATTGTGTTTTCCAGACAAATTCTATAGCATTGCAATGGCTATAGCACGCCAATAGAATCGTTCTTCT
>NW_016938445.1:360-563 GCF_001483705.2 Eufriesea mexicana
CCCCACGATATTATTCGAAAATGTCAATAAAATTGAATATTCCAGCCAGATTGTACAGCAATGTAATGGCTATCGCTTTCCAATAGAATCTTTCCTCCTTATTTATGCAACAAATTTAGCTCAACACGATATTAGTCGAGAAGGTCAATAAAATTAAATTTCCAGCCTGATTCTATAGCATTGCTACGGCTATAGCACGCCAA
>NW_016938446.1:0-500 GCF_001483705.2 Eufriesea mexicana
CATTGCAATGGCCATAGTAGGCCAATGGAATTCTTCCCCCTTACGTATACAAGGGAGATAGCTGACCACGTTATTAGTCGAAAATGTCAATAAAATTGAATTTTCCTGGCAGATTCAATAGCATTGCAATGGCTATAGCACGCCAATAGCATTTTTCCACCTTATTTATGCAAGAAGATAAGCTCACGACGATATTAGTCGAAAATGTAAATAAAATTGAATTTTCCAGGCAGATTCAATAGCATAGCAGTGGCTATAGCACGTCAATAGAATCCTTCCTCCTTATATAAGCAAGAAAGTTAGCTCACCACGATATAACTCGAAAATGTCAATAAAATTGGATTTTTCAGCCAGATTCTATAGCATTGCAATGGCAATAGTAGGCAAATAGAATTATCCTCCTAACGTATACAATGGAGTTAGCTCACCACGATATTAGTAGAAAATAGCAATAAGATTGCATTTTCCAGGCAGCTCCTATAGCATTGCAATGGCTATAG
>NW_016938447.1:0-230 GCF_001483705.2 Eufriesea mexicana
ATAGACGTATTCGACTAATATCGTGGTAGGCGAGATTTTGGGCATAAATAAGGAGGAAATATATTATTGTCGTGCTATAGCCATTGCAATGCTATAGAATCTGGCTGAAAAATGCAATTGTATAGACATTTTGGGCAAATATCGTGGTGAACCAACTTTCTTGCCTTAATAAGGATGAAATATTCTATTGGCGCGCTATATCCACGCTAATGCTATAGAATCTGACCGGA
>NW_016938448.1:0-717 GCF_001483705.2 Eufriesea mexicana
AATGTGGCAGAAGAACTCAATTTTATTGACATTTCCGGCTAATATTGTGGTGAGCTATCTTTGCTGCATAAATAAGGAGGATAGATTCAATTGGCGTGATATAGCCGTCGCAATGCTACAGAATCTGGCTGGAAAGGTCAAATTTATTGATATTTTCGACTAACATCGTGGTGAGCTAACTTTCTTGGATATATAAGGAGGAAAGATTCAATTCGATTGCTAATGCGTCGCAATGCTATAGAATCTGGCTGGAAAGTTCAATTTTACTGACATTATCGACTAATATTGTGCTACTAATATTGTGCTGAGCTAACTTCCGTGCATAGGTAAGACGGGTAGATCCTTTTGTCGTACTATAGCATACGTAGTGCAGTAGAATCTGGCTGGAAAATTCAAATTTAATGACATATTCGACCAATATCATGGTGAGCTAACTTTATTGCATAAATATGGGGGGTAGATACTACTGGCGCGCTATAGCCGTCGCAATGCTATAGAATCTAGCTGGAAAGTTCGATTTTGTTGACATTTTCGACTGATATCGTGGTGAGCTCACTTTATTGCGTAAATAAGGAGGATAGATTCTACTGGCGTGTTGTAGTCATTGTATTGCTATATCATCCAGCTGGCAAATTCAATTTTCTTCTTATTTTAGACAAATATCGTGGTGAGCTCGCTTTCTTGCATAAAAATGGAGCAAAGATCCAATTGGCGTGC
>NW_016938449.1:0-1051 GCF_001483705.2 Eufriesea mexicana
GCACATTCCTCATCATTTCAATGGATACAGCACGCCAAAAGGATCTTTCCTCCATACCTATGCAAGGCAGCTCGCGCACAGCGATATAAGTCGAAAATGACAATAAAATCGAACTTTCCCGCCAGATTCTGCAGCATTGCAATGGTTATAGCTTGCCAATATAATCTTTCCTCCTTGTTTATGCAAGGAAGTAAGCTCACCACGATACTAGTAGTTAATGACAATAAAATTGAACTTTCCATCCAGATTCTGTAGCATTGCAATGGCAATAGCACGCCAATAGAATCATTCCTCATTATTTATGCAAGAAAGTTAACTCACCACGATATTAACCGAAAATGTCAATAAAATTGAATTTTCCGGCCAGATTCAGCAGCATTGCAATGGCTATAGCACGCAAAAATGATCTTTCCTCCATACTTATGCAAGGAAGCTAGCTCTCCACGATAAAAAACCACGATGTTAGTAGAAAGTGTCAATAAAATTGAACATTCCAGCCCGATTCTGCAGCATTGCAATGGCTATAGCAGGACAAAATGATCTACCCTCCTTACTTATACAAGGAAGTTGGCTCACCACGATATTAGTGGAAAAAGTCAATGAAATTGAATTTTCCAGCAAGATTCTATAGCATTGCAATAGTTACAGTTTGCCAACAGAATCTTTCCGCCTTATTTACGCAAGAAAGATAACTCACCACGATAATAGTTGAAAATGTCTATAAAATCGAACCTGCCAGGCACATTCCATATCATTTCAATGGATATAGCACGCCAAAAGTATCTTTCCTCCATACTTATGCAAGGAAGCTAGCTCAAAGGAAGCTAGCCCACCACGATATTAGTCGAAAATGACAATAAAATTGAACTTTCCAGCCAGATTCTGCAGCATTGCAATGGTTATAGCTTGCAAATATAATCTTTCCTCCTTGTTTATGCAAGGAAGTTATCTCGCCACGAAACTAGTAGAAAATGACAATAAAACTGATCTTTCCATCGAGATTCTACCGCATTGCAATGGCTATAGCACGCCAAAAGGATCTTTCCTCCAT
>NW_016938450.1:0-523 GCF_001483705.2 Eufriesea mexicana
ACGAGGTAAGATTCCATTGGGTTACTATAGCCACTGCATTGCAATAGAGTCTGGCTGAAAAGTTCAATTTTTTGACATTTTCGTCCAATATTGTGCAGAGCAGCCCTTTCTGCTTAAATACGAAGGAAAGACTCCATTGGTTTGCTATTGCCACAACATTGCAATAGAATCTGACTGAAAAGCTCTATTGTATTAACAATTTCGACTAATATCGTGGTGAGCAAGATATTCTACATAAATAAGGAGGAAAGATCCTATCGGTTTGTTATAGCCATTGCATTGCAATAGAATCTGACTGAAAAGTCCAATTTCATTGACTTTTTCAACTAACTTCGCGGTGAGCAGACGTATCTACATAAATACGAAGGAAAGGTTCCACTGGTTTGCTGTATCCCTTGCATTGCAGTAGAATCTACGACCGGAAAGCTCATTATCGACTAATATGGTGGTGCGCAAACTTTTCGGCATAGATAAGGAGAAAGAATACTATCGGCTTGCTATAGCCGTAGCAAAGCAATAGAAT
>NW_016938451.1:0-992 GCF_001483705.2 Eufriesea mexicana
TACTGGCATGTTACAGCCATTGCAATGCTACAGAATCTGACTGGAAATATCAATTTTATTGACGTTTTCGACTTATATCGTGGTGAGCAAATTTTGTTGCATAAGTAAGGGGGAAAGATTCTATTGGCAAGCTATAGGCATTGCAATGCTATTGAATCTGAACGGAAAATTCAATTTTATTGACTTTTTCGACTAGTACCGTGCAGAGCTAATTTTGTTGCATAAATTAGGAGGAAAGATTCTATGGGCACGCTATAGCTATTTCAGTACTATAGAATCTTACTGGAAAATTCAACTTACTGGAAAATTCAATTTTATGGACATTTTCGATTAATATCGCGGTGTGCTAATTTTGTTGCATAAATAAGGAGGATAGGTTCTACTGGCATGTTATAGCCATTGCAATGCTACAGAATCTGACTGAAAATTCAATTTTATTGACATTTTCGACTAATATCTTGGTGAGCTAGTTTTGTTGCATAAACAAGAAGGAAAGATTAAATTGGCATGCTATAGCCATAGTAATGCTATAGAATCTGTGAGGAAAATTCAATTTTATTTATATTTTCGACTAATATCGTCGTGTGCTAATTTTCTTGCACAAATAAGGAGGAAAGTTTCTATTGGCATGCTATAGCCATTGCAATGCTATAGTATCTGGCTGAAAAACTCAATATTAATGACATTTTCGACTAATGTCGTGGTGAGCTGATTTTGTTGCATAAATAATGTGGAATGATTCCATTGGCATGCTGTAGCCATTCCAATGTTATAGAATCTGAACGGAAAATTCAATTTTATTGACTTTTTCGACTAGTACCGTGGTGAGCTAATTTTGTTGCGTAAATAAGGAGGAAAGATGCTATGGGCACGCTATAGCCATTTCAGTACTATGGAATCTGACTGGAAAATTCAATTTTAATCACATTCTCGATTAATAACGCTTTGAGGTAATTTTGTTGCATAAATAAGGAGGTAAGGTTCTACTGGCA
>NW_016938452.1:0-1533 GCF_001483705.2 Eufriesea mexicana
AGCAGAAATGCACCGAAAAGCAGTTTACAGCACATAGGATAAAGCTATCCTTACCAAACATGCCCCAACCCAACCTATCCGAACGAAACCTGACTCATCATAACGCGACGACACCACTATTGCTGGCCTTGCCAGAGGCAAGCTGAAAATATTAGAGCTCTGAAGGGTGCAGAAATTCTCCAAATAGCAGACAATAGCAGTGAAGACATGGCTATGCTCTCCTAACCTACGGAATCATAACTTAACCGACCGTAACCTAACTTACACTGACGTGTCGCTATCACTATTTCTGGCCACACCAGTGCCAAGCAGGACATACTAGAGCACAGTAGAGCGGAGATATCGACCGAATATCATTGTACAGCACAAAAGATAAAGCTATCGTGACCAAACTTATCCTGACACAACCCAGCACAACGTAACCAGAATCATCATTACGTGCCGAGACCACACTTTCTGGCCTTGCCGGAGCCAAGCTGAACATATTAGAGCACTGTAGGGCGCAGGGGTCCACCTAATAGCAGACTATACGAATAAAGTCGTAGCTATCCACTCCTAACCTAAAGACTCGTAACATAGCCAACCGTGTCCTAGCTCACACCATCGTGCCGCGACCACTGTTACCGGTCTCCACAGAGACAAGCAGGGCATACTCGAGCGCAGCAGAGCGCAGAAGTCAACCTAATAGCAGACTCCAGCATTAAAGTCAATGCTACACTCTCCTAACGGAACCAAACCTAGCTTAACAAAACGTGCCCCGACCACTATTTCTGGCCTCCGCAAAGTCAACCGGTACAAATTAGTGGAGAGTAGAACGCAGAAATACATAGAACCGCAGTGTGTAATAGTGTGTATCAGAATAGTCATGGCTACCCAAGCCTAACCGAAACAAACAGGGAAAACCAATCATAGCCTGACTGAACGTAACGTGCCGAGACCGCCATTGCTGCCTTCCTCAGAGCCAAGCAGGACATACTAGAGAACAGTAGAGCGTAGAAATCAACTGAAGAGCTGTCTGCAGAGCAAAAATTGAAACAATCCTGAAAAAACGTAATCTAACCCAAACTCACCGAACGTAACCTGACACATCGCAACGTGCCGTGGCCACTATTGCTGGCATTCCCAGGGACAAGCTGAAAATACTTGAGCACCGCAGGTCGTAGAAATCCACCTGATGGTAGATTACAACACTGAAGACAAAGCCCTCCTCTCCTAATCTAACTAATCGTATCATGACCAAACTTAACCGAACTCAAACTGACGCGCCGCGACCACCATTGCTGACCTCCACAGAGCAGTGCAGAACTTACTAGCGGAGAGTAGAGTGCCGAAATACGCCGAATGGCGATATATGGCACAGTAGTCTAAGCTATCCTCTCCGAACCTGACCAACTGTAACATACTCAAACGTAGCCTATCCCAAACTAAAGTGCCGAGACCACTATTAATGGCATCCCCGGGGTAGAGCTGAGTATAGTAGAGCAATGTAGAGCGTAGAAATCCGGCGAGTAGAAGTGCATAGCTCAAAAGTCG
>NW_016938453.1:0-3111 GCF_001483705.2 Eufriesea mexicana
ACACAACTTTCCGCGAACGCTGCTTTTGGCATCCCAGCCAAGGAGATTACAGTGGAGCACAGTTGATCTCAAGAATCCACCGGATTCTCGAGCGCAGAAATCCACCGAATTGGTGGGTATAGCACAAAGGTCAAAGCCATCCTGTCCTTATATATTCTGTATTGACAAAACTAAACGTATCATAACACAACCAAAAGTACGCAACCACTATTGCTGACCTCCTCAGGGTCGAGCAGAAGACATTAGAGGACAGTAGAGCTCACAGGCCCGCAGAATCGCAGTGTATAGCACAAAATTCATAGCTTCCTGAACGTAATCCAAGCTAACACATCCCAACCGGACGTAGCCTAAGCCAACATAACGTGCCGCGACCACAATTCCTGGACTCCACGGAGTCGTGTAGAACATACTAGAGGACAGTAAAGCGCTGAAATCCATACTGTCGCAATGTATGGCTCAAAAGTCATAGCTATCCGAACCTAACACAAGCTAACGTAACGGAACATAACGTGGCCTAACTCGACTTAACGTGCCGCTACCACTAGTGCTGGCCACCACAGGGCCAAGCAGGATATGCTACAGCAGCGTAGACCACAGATATCCACCTATAAACGGTGTACAGCACGAAAGACGGAGGTATCCTAAACAAACCTTCCTAACGTACCCAAACGATACGTAACATATCCCAATCTAACGTGCTGAGACCACTATTACTGGCAACAGCAGAGCCAAGCAGAAAATATTAGAGCTCAGTACAGCACAAAAATCGGAGTATAGCAGTGTGGAGCAGAGAAGTCTGAAATGTACCATCCTAACCTCGCCAAACGTAACATACCCAAACGTGGCATAACTCAACCTAACGTAACGAGACAACTATTGCTGACCTCCGCAGGGACAAGTAGAGTGTACCAGAGCGCAGTAGTTCGCAGAAATCCTCCGCATAGCAGTACATAGCACAAAGGGCGAAGATAACTTAACATACGAGGACCAAATGTAACCTAACCGAACGTAGCGCAACTCAAATGGGCCTGCTGCGACCACAGCTTCCGGGCGCCACAAAGACTAGCAGAATACAGTAGAGCACAGAAGATCACTTGAACCCGCGGAAAATAGTGTACAGCACGAAAGTCGAAGCCACACAAACCGGACAGAACCTAACATCTCCTAACCAAACACAACTTAACTCAGCTTAACGTGCCGCGACCTCTATTGCACGACACCTATGGTTCAAGCGGAGTATAGTAGAGCACAGTAGAGCGAAGGAATCCACCGAATAGCAGTGTACAGCGCGAAGGTCTAAGATATCCTATCCTAACCTATCCAAACTTCACGTAAGCAAACGTAACATAACCTAACCTAACGAGGCGAGTCCTCTATTGCTGTCCCCAAGTGTCGAGCAGAGCATATTAGTGCAATGTTGGGCGCAGAAATCCACGGATTAGCAGCTTATAGCACGAAAGTCAATGCCACCATATCCTATCATTCCCAATCGTAACATAACCGAACGCAACATAATTCGACATAACGTGGCGAGACCACTATTGCTGGCATCCGCAGAGCCATGCAGAGCATACTTGAGCACATTAGGTAGCAGAAATGCACCAAGAAGCAGCGTGCAACGCAAAAGTCAAAGCTGCCGTATCCTAACTTAACCAAACATGGCGTGGCCGGACGTAAAGTAACACATTCCAACGTACCGAAACCACCATTGCTAACCACCGCAGAGCCAAGCAGGGCATACAAGAGCAATGTAGAGCACTGAAATCCACCGAATATGAGTGTATAGCACAAAAGTCAGAGCTACCCCCTCCTAATACCCAACGTATCGTGCAGATGCCACTGTTGCTGGCACTCACAGGGCCAAAACGAACATATTAGCTAACAGTAGATTGGAGAAATCCGCCGAACAACAGTATATAGCGCAAAAGTTATAGCCAGCGCCTTCTAACCTAATCAACCGAAACGTGACCAATCGTAATCTAACTGAAACTAACGCGTCGCGGCCGCTATTGCTCGCCTCCACAGAGTTGAGCAGAGTATAGTAGAGCAACGTAGAGCGGAGAAATCCACCGCATCGCAGTGAATATCACAACGGTCGAAGGCATCCTAACAAAACCTGACCCGTCCTAACCTAGAGGAACGAAGCGTAACATAACATAACGTGCCGCGACCACTGCTCCTGGCCCCCCGGAGCAAAGCATAAAGTAGTAGAGCACAGTATATCACAGAAATCCATCTGATATCAGTATAGCACGAGAGTCAGAGCTATCCCAACCAAACTTAGCCTAACCTAACATAACCAAGCGTAACATACTGTACGGTGCTAGGAACAGTAATGCTCGACTCCCCTGAGTCGAGCGCAGTACAGTAGAGCAATGTGGAGCGCGGACATCCTGCGAATATCAGCGTATGGAACAAAACTCTAACCTATACTGTCCTACCACAATCGAACGTAACATAGGCAAACGTACCTAAACTCAAAATAATGTGCCGAGACCACAACGGTTGGCATCCCCAGAGCCGAACAGAATATACTAGGCCAAAGCAGAGCGCAGAAGTTCATCGCATTGCAGTGTATAGCACAAAAGTCGTACATATCTTGAGCTAACTTGTCCTAGCCTAACCTATACAAACGTAGCGTAACACATCATAACGTGAGGAGATCAATATTGCTGCCCTACCCAGCGCCAAGTATAGCGTATTAGAGCACATTAGAGCGCAGAAATCAAGGGAATAGTGGTGTATAGCACAAAAGGTAAAGTAGCCTAACCTAACCTAACCAAACGTAACATATGCATTTGTATCTAAACTCAAGCTAACATGCCGAGGCCACTACTGCTGCCCTCCCCAGATCCACCTAAAATATACAAGAGCAGCGCTGATCGCAGAAATCAATCGCCTTGCAGTGTACAGCACAAGAGTCAGAAACACCCTGACCTAACATGTCATTACCTAACCTAACTAGACACAGTGTAACAAGGCATGACGTGACGAGACCAACATTTATGACCTCCCCAGAGCCAAGCAAAGCATATTAGGTCACATTAGATCGCTGAAATCCACCGCATTTCAGTGAAGAGCACAAGAGCCGAAGATACCCTAACATAACCT
>NW_016938453.1:8589-11201 GCF_001483705.2 Eufriesea mexicana
AGCGCAAAAGCCGAAAATATCCTCAAGTAATCTGACATAACCAAACCTAACCAGAGGCAGTGACAATTAGCGGAACGTGCCGCTACCACTATTGCTCGACACCCTGAGTCTAACAGAGTACAGTAGAGCAACGCAGAGCGCAGAAATCCGCAGAATATCAGTGTATATCACAAATCTTGCAGGTATCCTAACCTTACCTGACCTTACCTAACTTAACCCAACTAAAAGTAGCATAACACAACACAACTTTCCGCGAACGCTGCTTTTGGCATCCCAGCCAAGGAGATTACAGTGGAGCACAGTAGATCTCAAGAATCCACCGGACTCTCGAGCGCAGAAATCCACCGAATTGGTGGGTATAGCACAAAGGTCAAAGCGATCCTGTCCTTATATATTCTGTATTGACAAAACTAAACGTATCATAACATAACCAAAAGTACGAAACCACTATTGCTGACCTCCCCAGCGTCGAGCAGAGGACATTAGAGGACAGTAGAGCTCACAGGCCCGCAGAATCGCAGTGTATAGCACAAAATTCATAGCTTCCTGAACGTAATCCAAGCTAACATATCCCAACCGGACGTAGCCTAAGCCAACATAACGTGCCGCGACCACTATTCCTGGACTCCACGGAGTCGTGTAGAACATACTAGAGGACAGTAAAGCGCTGAAATCCATACTGTCGCAGTGTATGGCTCAAAAGTCATAGCTACCCGAACCTAACACAAGCTAACGTAACGGAACATAACGTGGCCTAACTCAACTTAACGTGCCGCTACCACTAGTGCTGGCCACCACAGGGCCAAGCAGGATATGCTAGAGCAGCGTAGACCACAGATATCCACCTATAAACGGTGTACAGCACGAAAGACAGAGGTATCCTAAACAAACCTTCCTAACGTACCCAAACGATACGTAACATATCCCAATCTAACGTGCTGAGACCACTATTACTGGCAACAGCAGAGCCAAGCAGAAAATATTAGAGCTCAGTACAGCACAAAAATCGGAGTATAGCAGTGTGGAGCAGAGAAGTCTGAAATGTACCATCCTAACCTCGCCAAACGTAACATACCCAAACGTGGCATAACTCAACCTAACGTAACGAGACAACTATTGCTGACCTCCGCAGGGACAAGTAGAGTGTACCAGAGCGCAGTAGTTCGCAGAAATCCTCCGCATAGCAGTACATAGCACAAAGGGCGAAGATAACTTAACATACGAGGACCAAATGTAACCTAACCGAACGTAGCGCAACTCAAATGGGCCTGCTGCGACCACAGCTTCCGGGCGCCACAAAGACTAGCAGAATACAGTAGAGCACAGAAGATCACTTGAACCCGCGGAAAATAGTGTACAGCACGAAAGTCGAAGCCACACAAACCGGACAGAACCTAACATCTCCTAACCAAACACAACTTAACTCAGCTTAACGTGCCGCGACCTCTATTGCACGACACCTATGGTTCAAGCGGAGTATAGTAGAGCACAGTAGAGCGAAGGAATCCACCGAATAGCAGTGTACAAGCAAACACAACTTAACTCAGCTTAACGTGCCGCGACCTCTATTGCACGACACCCATGGTTCAAGCGGAGTATAGTAGAGCACAGTAGAGCGAAGGAATCCACCGAATAGCAGTGTACAGCGCGAAGGTCTAAGATACCCTATCCTAACCTATCCAAACTTCACGTAAGCAAACGTAACATAACCTAACCTAACGAGGCGAGTCCTCTATTGCTGTCCCCAAGTGTCGAGCAGAGCATATTAGTGCAATGTTGGGCGCAGAATTCCACGGATTAGCAGCTTATAGCACGAAAGTCAATGCCACCATATCCTATCATTCCCAATCGTAACATAACCGAACGCAACATAATTCGACATAACGTGGCGAGACCACTATTGCTGGCATCCGCAGAGCCATGCAGAGCATACTTGAGCACATTAGGTAGCAGAAATGCACCAAGAAGCAGCGTGCAACGCAAAAGTCAAAGCTGCCGTATCCTAACTTAACCAAACATGGCGTGGCCGGACGTAAAGTAACACATTCCAACGTACCGAAACCACCATTGCTAACCACCGCAGAGCCAAGCAGGGCATACAAGAGCAATGTAGAGCACTGAAATCCACCGAATATGAGTGTATAGCACAAAAGTCAGAGCTACCCCCTCCTAATACCCAACGTATCGTGCAGATGCCACTGTTGCTGGCACTCACAGGGCCAAAACGAACATATTAGCTAACAGTAGATTGGAGAAATCCGCCGAACAACAGTATATAGCGCAAAAGTTATAGCCAGCGCCTTCTAACCTAATCAACCGAAACGTGACCAATCGTAATCTAACTGAAACTAACGCGTCGCGGCCGCTATTGCTCGCCTCCACAGAGTTGAGCAGAGTATAGTAGAGCAACGTAGAGCGGAGAAATCCACCGCATCGCAGTGAATATCACAACGGTCGAAGGCATCCTAACAAAACCTGACCCATCCTAACCTAGAGGAACGAAGCGTAACATAACATAACGTGCCGCGACCACTGCTCCTGGCCCACGTAGCAAAGCATAAAGTAGTAGAGCACAGTATATCACAGAAATCCATCTGATATCAGTGTATAGC
>NW_016938454.1:0-392 GCF_001483705.2 Eufriesea mexicana
CGCCCAGATCTGGTCTGGAATGACCTGGCCAGACATGCCCTGACCTGACGAGACCTGACCTGATCTGACCGAATGTGACCTAACGTAACCTAACCTAACCAAACCTAACATAACCTATCCTAACTTTGAAAAACCTATCCTAGCCAGACCTACCCAAGCTTTAGCAAACCAAACATAACCAAACCCAACCTACCCAAACTTTTCCTAATCTAACATTACGAAACCTAACCTAACGTGGCCTAACCTAACCTAGCTAACCTAGCTTTACCTAACCTAACATAACCTAACCCAACCAATCCAAACCTAACCTAATCAAACCTAACCTAAGCTCACCTATCCTAACCTAACCTATCGCAAGCTAACCAAACCTAACCTAAGCTGACATAATCTAA
>NW_016938454.1:3907-4312 GCF_001483705.2 Eufriesea mexicana
AAAGCTCACCTATCCTAACCTAACCTATCGCAAGCAAACCTAACCTAACCTAACCTGACATAATCTAACCTGACCTGACCTGACCTGTCCTGACCTGACCTGGCCTGACCTGACCTAACCTGACCCGACCCGGAATGTCCTGACCTGCACTTACCTGAAATGGCCTGACCTGACAAGACATTACCTGGCCTGGTCTGGACTGAACTGACCTGACCTGACCGGACCTGACCTGACCTGACCTGACCTGACCTGACCTAACCAGACCAACCTGGAATGTCCTAGCCTGCCCTGACTTGAACTGACCTTACCTGTCGGGACCTTACCTGTCCTGGCCTGGCCTGACCTGACCTGACCTGATCTGACCTAACCTAACCTAACCCGACCTGACCTGGCCTGGCCTGAACT
>NW_016938454.1:4381-5080 GCF_001483705.2 Eufriesea mexicana
TGGCCTGACCTGACTTGACCTGACCTTACCTGGCCTGACATGGCCTGGCGTGAAGTGACCTAACCTATCCTGGCCTGACCTGACCGAACAAGCCCTCCCCTGACCTGATCTGACCTGACTTCACCTGACCTGACCTGACCTAGCATGACCCGACCCGGAGAGTCCTGACCGGCCCTCACCTGAACTGGCCTGACCTGTCATGACCTTCCCTGGCCTGGCCTGGACTGGACAGACCTGGCATGACATGACCTAACCTGACCTGGGCTGGCCAAACCAGACATGGCCTCTCCTGACCTGACCTGACCTGACCTGACCTGACCTGACCTGACCTGACCTGACCTGACCTGACCTGACCTGACCTGACCTGACCTGACCTGACCTGACCTGACCTGACCTGACCTGACCTGACCTGACCTGACCTGACCTGACCTGACCTGACCTGACCTGACCTGACCTGACCTGACCTGACCTGACCTGACCTGACCTGACCTGTCCTGACCTGACCTGGCCTGACCTGTCATGACCTTACCTGGCCTGGCCTGGACTGGACAGACCTGGCATGACATGACCTAACCTGACCTGGGCTGGCCAGACCAGACATGGCCTCTCCTGACCTGACCTGACCCGACCTGACCTGACCTGACCTGACCTGACCTGGCCCGACCTGACCTGTCCTGACCTGACCTGACCAGACCTAAT
>NW_016938455.1:0-1059 GCF_001483705.2 Eufriesea mexicana
AACTTAACCGAACGTAGCGTGACTGAACCCAACGAGCCGAGTGCACCATTTCTGGCCTTGCCATGGCCAAGCTGAAAATATCAAAGCACAGTTGGTACCAGAAATCCAACTAATGGCAGGCTATACCACTGGAGCAAAGGCTAACCCCTCCTAACTTAACCAATCCTAACATAAACAAACGTATCCTAACACAACCTATCCTGCCGCGACCACTATTGCTGGCCACCCCAGAGCCAAGCTGAAAATATTAAAGCACTCGAGGGATCAGAAATCCACCTAATAACAGACCATAACGTTAAAGTCAAAGCCACCCTCTCCAAACATAGCCGACCGTTACATGAGCAAACGTAACCCAACTCAACATAACGTGCCGCAGCCACTACTGGTGGCCTCCCAAGGGCCGAGTAGGATATAGTAGAGCGCAGTCGAGCGCAGAAATGCACCGAACAACAGTGCATAGCACAAAAGTCAAGGGTATACTTACCGAACTTTACCCAACCTGAACTAAACAAACATAACCTAACGTGCCGAGACCAATATTTTCGGCACTCCTAGGGCTAAGCGTAATAGAGTAGAGCACCGCAGGATGCAGAAATACTCCGGAAACATTGTACAGCAGGAAAGGCGTAGTTAACCTGACCGAGCTTAACCTAAGCTAACACAACGAAACGTAACCGAACGCAAACTAACGTGCCGGGACTGCTACTTTTGGCCTCCACAGATCTCAAGCAGAATATACTAGAGCACAGCAGAGAGGAGGAATCCACCGCATTGCAGTGTACAGCGCAAAGGTCAGGCATATCCTGACCTAACTTGCCGTCATATATCCCATTCAAATGTAGTGTAACCAAGCAAGACGTGACGAGACCACCATTACTGGCCTCCACAGAACCAAGCAGAGTATAGTAAAGCACGGTCGAGCGCAGGAATACTCCGAATAGCAGTGTACAGCACGAAAGTCAAAGATGACCAGCACGAGCTTGTCATAACCTAACATAAACAAACGTAAAATAAATGAACCTTACGTGCCGAGACCACCATTCCTGGCATCGCCATAGC
>NW_016938456.1:0-542 GCF_001483705.2 Eufriesea mexicana
ACCGAACGTAACCTAACAGAACCTATCCTGCCACGACCGCCGTTTCTCGCACCCTCAGAGACGTGTGGAGTACACTAGAGCTATGTAGATCGCAGGAATCCGCCGAAGTGCAGTGTACATTGCAAAATTCAATGCTGTCCCGTCCTGCCGTATACAAACGCAACAAAGCTCTACATACAGCTCGATGACCACTTCTGCTGGCATCGCCATGGTAGAGCAGATTGCAGTAGAGCACAGTAGAGCGCAGAAATCCACCGAATAGCAGTATATTCATCGAAAGTCAAATATATCAAAACCTAACCGAAACTAACGTAACACAACCGAACGCAGCCTATCTCAGCCTAACGTGCCGAGACCACTATCGCTGGCCTCCCAAGAGCCAAGCAGAATAAGCTAGAGCACAGTAAAGCGCAGAAAGCCACCATATAGCACTGTATAACACAAAAGTCGAGGACATCCTAAGACCCAACCTAACCTAGACAAGCGGAGAATAACTATACATAACGTGACCAGACCAATATCGCTGGCATTCCCAGAGCCAA
>NW_016938457.1:0-404 GCF_001483705.2 Eufriesea mexicana
GCAATAGCACGCCAATAGAATCCTTCCTCCTTATTTATGCAAGAAAGTTAGCTCACCACGATACTAGTCAAAAATGTCAAAAAAATTGAATTTTCCAGACAGATTTTACTGCATTGCGGTGACTACAGCACTCCGAAAGGATTTTTCCACCTTAAGTATGCAAGGAAGATTGCTCACCACGGTATTAGTCGAAAAAGTCTATAAAATTGTATTTTCCATTCAGATTCTATAGCACTGCAATGCCTACAGCAAGACAACGGAATCTTTCCTCCTTATTTATGCAAGAAAGTAAACTCACCACGAAATTAGTCGAAAATGTCGATAAAATAGAGTTTTCCAGCCAGATTCTACATCATTGCAATGGCTATGGTACGCCAAAAGTATCCTTCCTCCATAATTATGCA
>NW_016938458.1:0-1310 GCF_001483705.2 Eufriesea mexicana
AGGTCAGGTCAGGTCAGGTCAGGTAGGGTCAGTTCAGGTCAGGTCAGGCCATGTCTGGTAAGGACAGGTCGGGTCAGGTCAGGCCAGGTCGGGCCATGTATGGCAAGGTCAGTTTAGGTCAGATCATGTCAGGTCATGTCAGGTCATGTCAGGTCAGGCCAGGCAAGGTCGGGTCTGGTGAGTTCAGGTCAGGTCAGGTCAGCTCAGGTCATGTCAGGTCAGGTCAGGTCAGATGATGTACGTTCAGGTGAGTTCAGGTCAGGCAAGGTCTAGGCAAGGTCAGGTGAAGTCAGGTCAGGTCAGGTCAGTCAGGTCAGGTAAGGTCAGGTGAGGTCGGTAAAAGTCAGGACAGGTCAGGTAAGGTCGGTTAATTTCAGGTAAGGTAAGGTTACGTCAGGTAATGTCAGTTCATGTCAGCTCAGGTCAGGCCTGGTCAGGGCATGTCAGGTCAGGTCAGATCCGTCCGGTAAGGTCAGGTCAGGTCACTTCAGGCCAGGGCTCCTGTGGACAAGTCAGGTCAGTTCATTTCAGGTCAGGAGAGGACAGGTCAGGTCAGGTCATGTCAGGTCAGGTCATGTCTGGTAAGGTTAGGCCAGGCCAGATCATGCCTGGTCAGGTCAGGTCTGTTGAGGACAGTTCACTTCAGATCAGGTCATGTCATATCAGGTCAGGTCAGGTCAGGTCATGTCAGGCCAAGTCATGCCAGACGAGGCCAGGTCGTGTCAGGTCAGGTCAGGTCAGGTCAGGCCAGGTCAGTTCATGTCAAGTCATGTCAGGTCAGGTCAGGTCTGGTAAGGTCAGGCCAGGCCAGATCATGCCTGGTCAGGTCAGGTCTGGTGAGGTCAGTTCACTTCAGATCTGGTCATGTCATATCAGGCCAGGTCAGGTCAGGTCAGGCCAAGTCATGCCAGGCGAGGCCAGGTCGTGTCAGGTCAGGTCAGGTCAGGTCTGTCAGGTATCGGGTCAGGAAAGGTCAGTTCATGTCAAGTCATGTCAGGTCATGTCAGGTCTGGTAAGGTCAGGCCAGGCCAGATCATGCCTGGTCAGGTCAGGTCTGGTGAGGTCAGTTTACGTCAGATCATGTCAGGTCAGGTCAGGCCAGGTCGGGTCAGGTCAGGTCAGGTCAGGTCATGTCAGGTCATGTTAGGTCAGGTCAGTTCAGATGCTGGCAGTTCATGTCAGTTCAGGTCAGGCCAGGCCAGGCCAGGCCAGGTCAAGTCAGGTCAGGTCAAGTCAGGTAGGGTCAGGACAGGTAAGCTCATGTCAGGTCAGGTCAGATCAGATCAGTCAGTTCAGGTCAGTACAGGTCA
>NW_016938459.1:0-509 GCF_001483705.2 Eufriesea mexicana
CGATAACAGGTTATAGATTTTGAATAGACCAATTCTCTGGCAAGTAGGTGGCTGTACTTGCCAGTGGATTGCAGGCTATAGGCGATCTAATCACCAAGCTATGGCAGCTTATCGGTTTTGAATGGACTTATTCTCTGGCAAGTAGATGGCTGTACTTGCCATTGGATTGACGGCGTTATGCCATCTACTCACCATTCTATGACAGGTTATAGATTTTGAATAGATCTATTCTCTGGCAAGCAGATGGCTGTACTTGCCATTGGTTGAAGACGTTAGGCGACCTATTCAACAAGCTATAGCAGATTATATATTTTGAATACACATATTCTCTGGCAAGTAGATGGCTGTACTTGCAGCGCTTGGATTGAAGGCGTCAGGCGATCTATTTACCAAGCTATAAGAGGTTATAGATTTTGAATAGACCTATTCTATGGCAAGCAGAAGTCTGTACTTGCAATTGGATTGACGGCGTTGGGCGACCTATTCACCAAGCTATAAAAGATAATATA
>NW_016938460.1:0-325 GCF_001483705.2 Eufriesea mexicana
TATTCAAAATCTACAATCTGTCATAGCTTGGTGAAAAGGTCGCATTACGCATTCAATCCAATGGCTAGTACAGTCATCTACTTGATAGATAATAGGTCTATTTAAAATATATAACCTGTTATAGCTTGGTGAGTAGATCGCTTAACGCCTTCAATCCAATGGCAAGAACAGCCATCTACTTGCCAGAGAATAGGTCTACGCAAAACCCATAATCTGTTATAGCATGGCGAAAAGGTCGACTAACGCCTTCAACCAATGGCTAGTACTTCCATTTACTTGCCAGAGATGAGGTGTAATCAACATCTATAACCTCCTACAGCTTGGT
>NW_016938460.1:521-743 GCF_001483705.2 Eufriesea mexicana
TGGTGAATAGATCGCCTAACGCCTTCAATCCATTGGCAAGTACAGCCATCTACTTGCCAGAGAATTAGTCTATTCAAAGTATGTAACCTGTTGTAGCTTGGTGAATAGGTCGCCTAACGCCTTCAATCCAATGGCAATTACAGACATCCACTGGCCAGCAAATAGGTCTATTCAAAATCTATAACATGTTATAGCTTGGTGAACAGACCGCCTTACGCCTTC
>NW_016938461.1:0-571 GCF_001483705.2 Eufriesea mexicana
TCTCGTTTGGTTAGGTTAGGAAGGTCCGGTTAGGATTCCTTTTTTTGTGCTATACACAGATATAGGTTACTGTTAGGTTGTGTTTGGTTACGTTTGGATAGTTTCGCTTTGTTTCGGTTGGGTTAGGATATTTTTTACTTCTATTCTGTACACAGCAGTGAGGTGGATTCCTACCCTGTACCCAACTCAAGAATGTTCTGCTTGGCCCTGTGGATGCCGGTAGTAATGTTCCCGGCATATTAGGTGGCGGCAGGATACGTTTGTATATGTTACGTTTTTCTGCTACTCTCCTCTAGCATGTTCTGCTTGACTCAGAGGAGGTCAGCCATTCTTATCACGGTTCGTTATGTCGAGTTCGATTACGTTTCGTTAGGATTGGTTGGCTTGGGTTAGGCTAGGTTAGCTTCGTCTTTTGTGCTATAGACTGCTTTTCGGCGGATTATTGCACTCTACTCTACTCTAGTAAGCCCTGCTTTGCTCTCAGGATGCCAGCAATTGTGGTCTCGGCACGTTAGGTTGAGTTAGGCTACGTTCGCCAAGGTTTTGATAGTTTGGGTTAGGTTTGCATAGG
>NW_016938462.1:0-217 GCF_001483705.2 Eufriesea mexicana
TGAGATTTTCGACTTATATCGTGGTGAGCTAACTCCCTTGCATACGCAAGGAGGAAGAATTCTGTAGGCGAACAATAGCCAATGCAATGTTTTAAAGTCTGGCTGGAATATTCAATTTCATTGACATTTTCTACTAATGTCGTTGTGAGCTGATTTTCGTGCATAAATAAGGAGGAAAGATTCTTTTGACGTGCTGTTGCCATTGCATTGCTACAGG
>NW_016938463.1:0-212 GCF_001483705.2 Eufriesea mexicana
GGGTAAGGTTGAGATACCTCTGGCTTTAGTGATATGCAATGACATTCTATGGACTTCGGCGCTTTGTTCTCCTCCAATGTGCCCTGGTAGGCGACGTGGAGACCAGCAATAGTTGTTTCGGCACGTTGGGTCGGTGTGGGATACGTTTGGTTAGGTTACGATTGCCTTGGTAAGGCTTGGATGGCTTCGACTTTTCTGCTGGACACTGCGAT
>NW_016938464.1:0-574 GCF_001483705.2 Eufriesea mexicana
AATCATTCCTCCGTATTTATGCAAGAAAGTTACCTCACCACGATATTAGTAGAAAATGTCAATTAAGTTGAACTTTCGAGGCAGATTCTATAGCATTGTAATGGCTATTTCATGGCAATGGTACCTTTCCTCCTTATTTATACAAGAAAGTTAGCTCACGACGATATTTGTCGAAGATGATAATAAAATTGAATTTTCCAGACAGATTCTATAGGATTGCAATGGCTATAGCAAAGGCCAATGGAATCTTTCCTCCTTATCTATGTAAGAAAGTTACATCACTACGATATTATTCGAAAATGTAAATAAAGTTGAATTTTCGAGGCAGATTCCATAGCATTGAAATGGCTAATTCACGGCAATGGTACCTTTCCTCCTTATTTATACAAGAAATTTCGCTCACGACGATATTTGTGGAAAATGTTAATGAAAATTGAATTTTACAGACAGATTCTATAGAATTGCAATGGCTATAGCTCGCCAATGTTATCTTTCCTCCTTATTATACAATAAAGATAGATCACCACGATATTAGCCGAAATTGTCAATAACATTGAATATTCCATGCAGATTC
>NW_016938465.1:0-7734 GCF_001483705.2 Eufriesea mexicana
CTCATATCCGCGGATTTCTGCAAACTACTGTGCTCTAATACCACCTGCTTGGGAGTCAGGAGGCCAGCAATTGTAGTCTCGGTACGTTAGGTTGTGTTAGTCTACGTCTGGTCAGGTTAGGTTAGGTTAAGCTCGGCCAGGTAACTCAGAATTTCGCGCTATATACCGGTATCCGGTGGATTCCTGCGCTGTACTGTGCTCTTCTGTACTCTGCTTGGCTCTGTGCTCTCCGGCAGTAGTGGTCGCGGCGCACAAAGTTGAGTTATGCTACGTTTCGTTAGGATAGGTTACTCCAGGTTATATAAGGATATCTTCGACTTTTGTGCTATTCACTGCAACGCGGAGTATTTCTGCGTACTACTGTGCTGTGGTATACTCCGCATGTCTCTGTGGCTGTCAGTAATAGTTGTCTCGTCATGCTAGGTTGAGTTAGGTTACGTTTGGATACGTTGCGTTGGCTAGTTTAGGATAGGCTACTCTGACTTTTGTGCAATTCACTGCTATTTGGGGTATTTCTGCGCACTAATCTGCCCTAATATGGTCTGCTTAGTTCTGGGAGGCCAGAAATATTGGTCTCGTCGCGTTATATTGAGGTAGGCTACCTTTCATTACTTTAGGTTGGTTCAGATGTGGCTTGGGTAACTTAAGCTTCCGTGCTGTACGCTGCAGTGCCGCAGACTTCGGCGCTATACTGATCTGAAGTATGTTCTGCTAGGCGATCTGGAGGCTTGCAACAGTGTTCTAATGTTCTGCTTGGCGATCTGGAGGCTTGCAACAGTGTTCTGGACACGTTAGGATGAAATTGTTTACGATTGGTTAACAAGCATTTGGTTAGTTTCGGCGGCTATTGCTCTGACTTTTGTGCGGTACTCAGCTATCCTGTGGCTTTCCATGCTCAACATTGCTCTAATATGCTCCGCTTGGGTCTGAGGAGGCCAGCAAAGGTGGTCTCGGCTCGTTATGCAGAGCTCGAATCCCTCGGCTAGTTTACGCAAGTACAGGTGCGGTTTGGATATCATCCGCACTATTGCTGTACACTGCAATGCATCGGACTTCTGCGCCCTAATTTTCTCTTGTATATTCTGCTCGTCCCTGGGGATGGCAGTAATAGTGGTCTCGCAGCGTCAGGTTGAATTAGGTTACGAGTGGTTCTGTTACGTTTGGCTAGGTTAGGTGAGGGTTGCTCTGCCTTTTGTCCTATAATCTCCTATTTTGTGGATTACTGCTCCCTACATTGCTCTCATATGCCCCGCTTTGCTCTGCGGGGGCCAGCAATTGTGGTTTCGGCACGTTTGTAAGTGTTATTTTACGTCTGGCCATGCCAAATTTGGTTACGTTAGGATATGGTTGCTTTGACATTTGCGCTGTACGCTGCAAATCGGTGGATTTCTGCGACCTACGCTGCTCTGGTATGTTCTGCACGGCTCTGGGGGTGCCAGCAATAGTGTTCTCGGCCCTTTATATTTATCTGGCTACGTTTGATTTGCTTAGATTGTTTCAGGTACGGTTTGGATATCTTCGACTTTTCTGCTGGAGACTGCTATTCAGTGGACATCTGCGCCCTACAGTGCACTAATATGCTATGCTTGGATCTTGGGGGCAGCAATAGCGGTCTCGCCTCGTTATGTTGTCTTATGCTACGTTTGCTTACGTAAAGTTTGTTTGGGTTAGGATAGGATAGCTTCGACTTCGTTCCTATGCACTGCTTCTCGGCGTATCTCTGCGCTCCACATTACTCTAATATGGACCGCTTGGCTGAGGTGCAGTGCGGCGGATTTCTGCGCTCTACTAATCTGAAGCATATTCTGCTTGGCGCTGGGGAGACCAGCAACATTGTTCTGGACACGTTTGGTTGAATTTGGGTACGTTTGGTTAACTTACGTTTGGTTGGCTTAGGAGGTTATAGCTCTGTCTTTCGTGCTGTACACTGTTTTTCGGCGAATTACTGCGTTCTGCTGTGCTCTAATACGTTCTGCTAGCCTGTGGGGGCCAGCAGTAGTGGTCTCGGCACGTTAGGTTGAGCTACGTTAGGTTTGTTTACGTTACGTTTGGTTAGGTTAGTATAGAATAGCTTTGAAATTTGGGCTATAAACTGCTATTCAATGTGTTTCCGCGCTCTACTGTGCTCTAATATTTTCTGCTTGGTTCTGGGGAGGTCAACAATACTGGTCTCGGCACTTTGGGTTGGGACAGTTCACGTTTGGCTAGGTTAGCTTACGCAAGTTTCGCTCCTGGCAGCTTCGACGTTCGGATCATTCACTGTTTTTCGTTGGATTTCTGCGCTCTACTGTGCTCTACTATATTCTGCTTGAGCCTGGCGTGGCCAGCAATACTGTTCGCGGCACTCTATTTTGAGCTGTCTACCCCTGGTTGGTTTAGGTTAGTTCAGGTATGGTTTGGATATCTTCCGCTATTTTGCTGTACACTGCAATGCGGCGCACTTCTGCGCGCTACTGTTGTCTTGTATATTCCGCTTGCCTCTGGGGAGGCCAGCAATGTTTGCCTCGGCCCTTCATGTTGAGCCCCCTAACCTTGATTAGTTTAGGTTAGTTAATGTGTGGCTTATATATATTTCACCTTTTGCTGTACACTGCAATTCGGCGCCATTCTGCGCTCTGCTGTTCTCTTGTATATTCCGCTCGACTCTGGGGAGGTCAGCAATAGTGTTCTCGCGACGTTAGGTTGAATTTGGTTAGGTTTGGCTATGTTACGTTTGTATTGGGTAGGATATGATTGCTTCAACTTTTGCGCTATACACTGCTATTCTGTGGATCTCTGCGCCCACTATGCACTAATACGCTCTACGCGGCCCTGGGTAGGCCAGGAATAGCGTTCTCGGCGCGTTACTTTGGGTTTGCCAACGTTGGACAGGTTTAGGGTTGTTCAGGTAAGGCTTGCGTATCTTTAACTTTCCTGTCTTACACTGCAATGCGGCGGACTTACGTCCTCAACTGATCAATAGCATATTCTGCCGTGCTATATGGAGGGCAACACTAGTGGTCTCACCAATTTAGGTTGAATTCCTTACGTTTGCTTATGTTACGTTTGGTTAGGATAGGGGAGGGTAGCTCGGACCTTTGCGCTGTACACTCCTGTTTGGTGGATTTCTGCGCTCTACATTGCTCTAATATGCCCTGCTTCTCCCTGGGGAGACCAGTACCAGAGGTCGCTACACGTTAGTCTGAGTTAGGTTGCGTTTTGATAGGTTATGTTAGGTTCGTGCCATAAACAGTTATTCGGTGTATTTCTGTTATCCACTCTGCTCTACCACGTTCTGCCTGTCTTTGTGTAGGCCAGGAGCAGTGGTCGCAGCACGCTATGTCGAGACATGCTACATTCGGCTAGGTTAGGTTAGGTCAAGTTATGTTTGGGTAACTGCGGCTTTTTTGCTATTCTCTGCAAAGTGTTGAACTTCTTTGCTCTTCCGTGCTCTGGTTAATTCTGCTTTTCCCGGTAGGGGCCAGAAATAGCGGTCACGTCGTGTTAGGTTGTGTTAGGCACCGTGCGGTTGTGTTACCTTTGGCTATGATAGGAAAGGCTACTTTGACTTTTGTGCTGTACACTGCTATTCGGTGGATATCTGCATTCTAATGTGCTCCATTATGCTCCTCTTGGCTCTACGAACGCCACCAATAGCAACCGCGGCAAGTTATACTGAGTTAGACTACGTTCGGTTAGGATGGGTTAGGTCAGGTTAGGATGGGATACCTCCGGCTTTTGTGCTCTACACTATAATACGGTGGATCTCTGCGCTATACTGTGTCGTAGTATCTTCAACTTGCCTCCGGGAGGCCAGTAATGGTGGTCTCGGCACGTTAGGTTGAAATATGGTACGTTCGGTTATGTTACGCTTGGGAGGTTAGTATGGGATAGTTTAGACCTTTGTGCTATACACACCGATCCGCGGACTCCTGGGCTCTACTATGTCCCAATACTTTCTGCTTGGGTCTGTGTAGACCGGCAATAGTAGTCTCGGCACTTTAGGTTGAGTTAGTTTACGTTCTGCTAAGTTAGGTTTGTTTAAGTTTGGTTAGAATGGCTTTGACATTCGTGCTGCACACTGTTAGTCGTTGTATTTCTGTGATCTACTGTGCTCTGCTACATTCTGCTTGTCTATTGGGAGGTCAGGAAGAGCAGTCACAGCATGTTATCTTGAGACCTGCTACGTTCGGTTAGGTTAGGTTAGGTCAGGTTTTGTAGGGTTATCGACGGCTTTCGTGCTATTCACTGCTATTCGAAGGATTTCTGCACTCGACTGTGCTCAGCTGTAATCTGCTAGGCCCTGAGGAGGCCAGCAATATACGTGGCACGTTATGTGGAATTAGGCTACGTTTGATTAGGCTATGTTGCCTTATGTTTGGTCATGATGGCTTCGACTTTCGTGCTGTATACTATTATCAGGCAGGGTCCTGTGATCTGCTCTGCTCCACTGCATTCTGCTTGGCTCCGTAGAGTCCGGCAGCAGTGGTCGCGGCACGCTCTGTGGAGATACGCTACGTTTGTGTAGGTTAGGTTAGGTCAGGCTGTGTTAGGGTATCTTCCACTTTTGTGCTTTTCACTGCATTGCGGATTATTGCTACGAACTACTGTGCCCTAGTGCACTCTACCTGTCTCTGTGGAGGTCAGCAATAGTTGTCTCGTAATGATAGGTTGATTTAGGCAACGTTTGAATGTGTTACGTTTGGTTAGGTTAAGATAGGCTACTCTGACCTTTGTGCTATTCATTGCTGTTCGGTGGACTTCTGCGCTCTAATGTGCACTAATATGCTGTGCTTGGCGATGGGGAGGCCAGATATATTGGTCTCGTTACGTGATGCTTAGTTACACAACGTTTGGGTTGGTTAGGTAGAATCAGGTTAGGTTTGTGTATGGCTGAATCTTGCGCTATACGCTGCAGTGTGGCGGATTCCTGCGCTCTGCTGTGCTGTAGAATATTCTACTTGGAACTGTGGAGGCCACCAATGGTGGTCTCGGCACGTTAGTTTGAGTTATGCTATGTTTGGTTATGTCCTTTTGGTTTGGGTTAGGCTAGGATAGCTTTGACTTTTCTGATATACACTGCGATTCTATGGATTTCTGCGATCTGCTCTCCTCTAATATGTTCCGCTCGACCCTGGGGAGGCCAGCCGTAGTGGTGGCGGCTCGTTCGGTTATGTTAGGCTACGCATGGTTAAGTTACAATTGGTTGTGTCGAAATGGCTTAGCCTTGACTATTGTGCTACACACTGCTGCTCGGTGGATCGCTGCGCTCTACATTGCTCTACTACACTCTGCTCGCCTATGGGGATGCCAGAAGTAGCGGCTTCGACGTGTTAGGTTCAATTAGGTTGCGTTTTGCTGTGTTACGTTTGCCTTGGTTAGGATAGGATAGCTTTGACTTTTGTATGATATACGCTGCTATTCGGTGGACTCTGCCCTCTACTGTTCTCAAGTATTCTCTGTTTGGCACTGGGGACACCAGCAGTAATGGTCGACGCTCGAGAGTTTGAGTTATGCCACGTTTGGTTGGGTTATGTTGCTTAAGTTTGGTCAGGATAGCTTGGACTATTGTGCTCTACATCGCTATTCGGCGGACTCCTGCGTTCCACTGCGCTCGAGTATATTCTACTTGGCTCCAGGGAGGTCGGAAATAGAGGTCTCGGCACGTCAGGTGGAATTATGTTACGTTCGGTTGGGTAAGGTAATTTTAAGTTTGATTATAGTGCCTTTGACTTTCGTGCTATAAACTTGTATTCTGTGGTTTCCTGTAATCTACTGTGCCTTAACATGTTCTGCGTGGCTCTGGGGAGGCTGACAACGGTGGTCGCGGCACGTTAGGTTGAGCTGTGCTACGTTTGGTTATGTTACGTGTGCTTAGTTTAGGATAGGATAGCTTTGACTTTTGTGCTGTAAGCGAGTACTCGGTGTACCTGTGCGCTCGACTCTGCTCTACTATGCTCTGCTCGGCTCTGGGCAGGACAGCAACAGTGGTCGCGGGAAGTTATGTTGAGTTAGGCTACATTTGGTTAGGCTAGGTTAGGTCATGTAAGGTTGTGGTATCTCTGAATTTTATGCTATATACTGTAGTGTTGCGGACTTCTGCGCCCTACTGTGCTCTAGCATATTTTGTTTGGCTCTAGGGAGGACAGCAATAGTGGTCTCGGCGGGTTAGATTGTGGTATGCTTCTTGCGGATATGCTGCGTTTGGATAGGCTGTGACACGGCAGCATTGACTTTTGTGCTAGGCACTGCCATTCTATGTATTTCTGCTCTCTACTCTCCAATAATATATTCCGCTTGGCTTTGTGGAGTGCAGCAATAGATGTCTGGGCACGTTAGGTTGAGCTAAGTTGCGCTTTGTTATGTCACGTTTGGCTAGGAAAGGTGAGGATAGTTTCGGCTTTAGTATTATACGCTGCTATTAGGCGGATTTCTGCGCTCCAGCGTGCTCTAGTATATTCTGCTTGGCTCTGGGGAGGCCAGCAGGAGTGATCTCGGCACGTTAGATAGCGTCAAGCTACGTTTGGCTATGTTACGTCTGGCTAGATTAGGATTTGCTGGCTTAGGCTCTTGTTCCATACACTACTATTCGGTGGTATTTTGCGCTCGCCTGTGTACTAATATATTCTGCTTTGCTCTGGGGAGGTCAGAAATAGTGGTCTCGGCACGTTAGATTGCGTTATGTAAGTTATGATTCTGCTAAGTTTGGTTAGTTTATTGCAGGGTAGCGCTGACTATTCCGCTATACACAGGCATTCGGTGGATTCCTGCTATTTACTCTCCTCTAATATGTTCCGCTTGGACCTGTGGAGGGCAGAAATAGTAGTGTCGGTAAGTTAGGTTGAGATAGGTTACGTTCGGTTATGTTACGTTTGGTTTGGTTAGGACACTGTAGCTTTAACTTTTGTCCGATACACTGCTATTCGGTGGATTACTGCTATCTACATAGCTTTACTATAATCTGCTCGAATCCTGGGATGCCAGAAATAGTGGTCTCGGCATATTGTGTTGGGTAACGTTACGTTCGGTTATGTTACGCTTGGCTAGGTTAGGTTAGGATAGCTTTGACTTTTCGTGCTGTATATTGCCATTCGGAGGATTTCTGCGCTCTAGGGTGTAGGAATATGCTCTGTTTGGCTTTGTGGAAGCCAGCAATACTTGTCTCGACACGTTATGCATTGTTATGCTACGTTTGGTTGGTCTGAGTTAGATGAGGTTAGTGTTAGGGTACCTTCCACTTTTGCGCTATACAAAATATTAGCCTGACCTAACCAAACCAGACGTAACCTAACTCAACCTAACGCGTCGAGACCAGTATTGCTGGCCTCCACGGAGCCAAGCAGAAAATATTAGAACGGCGTAGATCGCAAAAATCTGAGGATAGCAGCTTATAGCACAGATGTGCGAACTATAATATCCTAACCCTACTGAACGTAATAAAACCAAACGTAGCGTAGCTCAGTCTATCCTGCCAGGACAACTATCGCTGGTCTCCCCAGCGCAAAGCAGAATATACTACGGCACAGCGGTGCGCATAAATCCACCGGATTGCAGAGTAGTGCACAAAGGACGTAGAAACCCTGACTAAACCTTCCCAACCTATCCTGACGAAACGTAACTTAACTCAGCCTAACGGGCCGAGACCACAACTGCTGGCTCCCTATAGCCAAGCAGATTGTAGTAGAGCACAGTAGACCACAGAAATCTACCGATCAATAGTGTACAGCACGAAAGTCAACGATAACCTTACCAAAC
>NW_016938466.1:0-630 GCF_001483705.2 Eufriesea mexicana
CCAGAGAATAGGTCTATTCAAAATCTATAATCTGTTATGGCTTGGAGAATAGGTCGCCCAACGATTTTAATCCAATGGCATGTACAGTCATCTACTTGCCAGAGAGTAGATCTATTCAAAATCTCTGACCTGTTATAGCATGGTGAATAGATCGCCTAACGCCTTCCATACAATGGCAAGTACAGCCATCTACTTGCCAGAGAATAGGCCTATTCAATATCTATAATATGTTATATCTTGGAGAATACATCGCCTATCGCCTTCAATACAATGGCAAGCACAGCAATCTACGTGCCATAGAATAGGTCTATTCAAAGTCTATAACCTGCTATAGCATGGTGAACAGATGGCCCAACGCCCTCAATCCAATCTCAAGTAATGCCAAGTAAATAGATCGCTTAACGCCAACAATCCAATGGCATGTACAGACATCAACCTGCCAGGGATTGGGTCTATTCAAAATCTATAGTCTGTTATAGCTTGGTGAATAGATCGCTTAACGCCTTCAATCCAATGGCAAGTACAGCCATCATCCTGCCAGAGATTTGGTCTATTCAAAATGTATAGTCTGTTATAGCTTGGTGAATAGATCGCATATCACCTCCTATCCAATGGCAAGAACAGCCATCT
>NW_016938467.1:0-245 GCF_001483705.2 Eufriesea mexicana
AGGTCGTGTCATGTCAGGTCAGGTCAGGTCAGGTCAGGTCAGGTCGGTACAACTCAGAACAGGGCGTGTCAGGCCAGGCAAGGTCAGGTCAGGTCAGGTCAGGTCAGGTCAGATCAGTCCGGTCAGGTGAGGTCAGGACACGTCCGGACAGGTCTCCTATGGACAAGTCAGGTCAGTTCAGTTCAGGTCAGTAGAGAACAGGACAGGTCTGGTCAGGTTAGGTCGTGTCAGGTCACATCAGTCAG
>NW_016938467.1:280-527 GCF_001483705.2 Eufriesea mexicana
GTCAGGTCAGGTCAGGTCAGGTCAGGTCAGTCGGGTAAGCTCAGTTCAGGTCAGGTCATGTCAGGTCAGTTCAGATCAGTTCAGGTCAAGTTATGTTAGGTCAGGTCAGGTCTGGTAAGGTCAAGCCAGGCCAGATCATGTCTGTTAAGGTCAGGTCGGTTCAGGTCGATTCACTTCAGAGAAGGTCATGTCATGTCAGATCAGGTCATGTCAGGTCAGGACAGGTCGGGACAGGTCAGGTCAGGTC
>NW_016938468.1:0-329 GCF_001483705.2 Eufriesea mexicana
TGGCGTGCCATAGCCATTGCATTACAACAGAATCTGACTTGAAAGTTCAGTTGTAATGATATTTTCAACTTAAATTCGACTGGATTCCGAATAATATATTCGACCGTGCTCTAGTATTTTCTGCTCTGGGGAGGTCAGCAATAGTGATCTAGGCACGCTAGGTTTAGTTACGTTACGATAGGTAGGGTATATTATGTTGGTTATGTGAGGCTCAGATAGCTACGACTTTGTGCAGTACACTGCTATTCGGTGTTCATCTGCGCTCAGCTGCGACCTAACATGTTCTGATTTGCTATCGGGGCTCTGTAATAGTGATCTAGGCACGTTAG
>NW_016938469.1:0-254 GCF_001483705.2 Eufriesea mexicana
GTGGACGTATGGATGGATATATGTATGGATGAATGGTTGTATGTATGGATGAATGGTTGTATGAATGGATGTATGGATGTATGGGTGTATGGATGTATGGACGTATGTACGTATGTATGTTCTAATGTATGGATGTATTTGAGTTATGTATGTATTTAAGTATGCATGTATCGATGTATGGATGTACGAAGGTATGGTTGTACGGATGCATGGATGTATGGATTTGTGGGTGCATGAACGGATGTGTGGATGGA
>NW_016938469.1:357-808 GCF_001483705.2 Eufriesea mexicana
GTATGTACGGATGTATGTCTGGATATATCTATGGATGTATAGATGGGTGTGTGTATGGATGTATGTATCGATGTACGTATGGGTGTATGTATGGATGTCTTTATGGATGTATGTATGGATGTATGTATGTATGGATGAGTGTATGGGTTGATGGATTTACGGATATATGGACGAGTGGATGTATGGATGTATACATGAGTGGATGTATGAATGGATCGATATATGGATCGATGGTTGTATGAATGGGTGGATGTATGGCTGGGCGGATGTACGGAAGTATGGATGCATGTATGGGTAAATGTAAGGGTGAATGTATGCATGTGTGTATGGGTGTATGTATGGGAGTTTGTATGGTTGTATGTATTGATGTATGTATGGATGTATGTATGGATGTATGTATGGATGTACGTATGGTTGGATGAGTGTATGGGTGGATGGAATTATGGATGTA
>NW_016938469.1:961-1734 GCF_001483705.2 Eufriesea mexicana
ATGTATGGATCTGTGTGTTAATGTGTGTATGGATGCATGGATGGACGGGCGGTTGGATTTCTGGATGTATGGATGTATGGATGTATGCGTGTATGGATTTATGCATGTATGGATGTATGTATGTATGAATGTATGGATGTAAGACTGAATGTATGCATGCATGTATGGATGTATGGATTTATGGATGCATGTGTGTATGGATGTATGGATGTGTGGAAGGATGTATGTATGGATGTATGTATGGACGAATGTGTTGGTAAATGTATGGATGAACGTATTGATGTAGGTATGGATGTATGTATGGATGTATGTATGGATGTACGTATGGATGGATGAGTGTACGGGTAGATGGAATTATGGATGTATGGGTGTGTGGATTTATGGATGTATGTATGGATGCTTGTATGGATGGATGAATGTATGAGTGTATAGATGTATGTATGTATGGATGTTCGAATTTATGGATGCATTTGAGTTATGAATGTATGGATGTATGCATGTATGGATGTACGGATGTACGCATGTATGGATGTACTGATGCATGGACGTATGGATGCGTTGGTAGATGAGTGGTAGGGTGGATGAGTGGATGGGTGGATGGACGGAAGAACGGATGTAAGTATGGATGTTTGTATGGATGTATGTATGGATGTATGCATGGATGTATGTAAGAATGTATGTATGGGTGTATCTATGAATGAATGTATGCCTGTAAGTATGGATCTGTGCATTGATGTGTGTATGGATGCATGGTTGGATGGATGAACGGATAA
>NW_016938470.1:0-1847 GCF_001483705.2 Eufriesea mexicana
AATGGTGGACTTATGGATGGATGGATGTGCGGATGGACGGATGTACGGATGCATGAATGTATGAATGTCTGGGTATATGGTTGGATGGATTTATGGAAGCGTGGATCGATGGATGTATGTACGGATGTGTGCATAGATGTACGTATGGATGTATGGATTTATGGATGTATGGATGCATGAATGTATTTATGTGTGAATGTACGAATGTACGGATGTACCGATGTATGGATGTAAGGATCTCTATATGTATGGATGTATGAATGGCTGGATGTTTGAGTGGATGGATGTATGGATGTATGCATGGATGTATGTATGGATGAATGGATTGGTGGATTGATGTATGGATGGATAGATGTATGGATGGATGGATGTATGGTTGGATGGATTAATGGATGGGTGGAAGGGTGGATGTATTTTTGAATGTATGCATGGATGTACGTATGGATGCATTTACGGATGTGTCTACGGATGTATGTTTGGATTAGTGTATGGGTGTATGCATGGATGTATGGATGTATGTATGGGCGTATGTATGGATGTACGTATGGATGGATGAGTGCATGGATGGATGGATGTATGGTTGGATGGATTTGTGGATGGGTGAATGTGTGGATGTATGTATGGATGTATGCATGGATGTATGTATGGATGCATTTACGGGTATATCTATGCATGTATGTATGGATGAGTGTATGGGTGTATGCATGGATGTATGGATATATGTATGGACGTATGTATGGGTGTACGTGTGGATGGATGTATGGATGGACGGATGTATGGATGGATGGATGTATTAATGTATGGACGTTTATATGCATGGATGTATGAATGTATGGCCGTATCTGCGTTATGGATGTACGGATGTATGTATGCATGGATGTATGGATGTACGGAGGCATGGATGTGGGGATGTGTGGGTGGACGGATGGATGGGTGAATGGACGGATGAATGGATGTATGTAAGGATGCTTGTATGGATGAATGTATGGATGTATGCATGGATGGAAGCATGGATGTATGGATGGATGTATGTATGTATGGATGTATGGATGTATGCATGTACGGTTGTACGTATGTATGAATGTATGGATGTAAGAAGGTATGGATGTATGCATGTACGGATGTATGGACGTATGGACGTATCGATGTACGAATGTATGGATGTACGGATGAATGGATGTATGGATGGATGGATGGATGTATGGACGTATGGATTTATGGATGTATGTATGTATGGATGTACGAATGGGTGGATGTACGGATGTATGGATGTATGGATGTATATCTGTGTGGATGGATGGATGGATGGATGAATGAGTGGATGGATGTATGGATGGATGCATGTATGGATGTGTGTATGGAAGCATTTATGGATGTATCTATGGATGTATGTATGGATGAGTGTATGGGGGTATGCATGGATGTATGGATGTACGTATGGATGGATGAGTGCATGGATGGATGGATTTAGATGTGTGGATGTATGGATGTAAGTATGGATGAATGTAACGATGCATGTATGGATGTATGTATTGATGTCTGTATGGATGGCAGGACGTATGAGTGGGTGGATGTATTTGTGAATGGATGTACGGATGGATGGATGCATCGACTGTCGGACGAACGGATGGATGCATTTATGGAGGTATGGGTGTGGGGATGTACGGGTAAATATATGTATTGGTGGATGGATGTATGGTTGGATGGACTTGTGGATGGGTGAATGGGTGAATGTATGTATGGATGTATGCATGGATGTATGTATGGATGCATTTACGGATGTTTCTATGCATGTATGTATGGATGAGTGTATGGGTGTATGCATGGATGTATGGATGTATGTATGG
>NW_016938470.1:1975-2583 GCF_001483705.2 Eufriesea mexicana
GGACGTTTATATGCATGGATGTATGAATGTATGGCCGTATCTGCGTTATGGATGTACGGATGTATGTATGCATGGATGTATGGATGTACGGAGGCATGGATGTGGGGATGTGTGGGTGGACGGATGGATGGGTGAATGGACGGATGAATGGATGTATGTAAGGATGCTTGTATGGATGAATGTATGGATGTATGCATGGATGCATGGATGGATGTATGTATGTATGGATGTATGGATGTATGGATGTATGGACGCATGGATGTACGAATTTCTGGATGTACGGTTGTATGGATGTATTGATGGATGTATGTATGTATTGATGTATGTATGTATGTATGTATGGATGAATGTATTTGTGGATGCATGTATGGATGGATAGATGTTTGGATGTATGGATGGATGGATTTATGGATGTGTGGATGTATGAATGTATGGATTGATGGATGTATGGATGGATGGAGGTGTGAATGGATTGATGTATGTAAAGATGGATGTATGGATGGATGTATGTATGCATGAATGGTTGGATGGATGGGTGGATGTACGGATGGATTGAGGTACGGATGAACGGATGTACGGATGTATGGATGTATGTATGAATGGATGTA
>NW_016938471.1:0-558 GCF_001483705.2 Eufriesea mexicana
AGAACGAAACCTAGTGGAGAGCAGGGCGCAGAAACCCATGGAATCGCAGTCTATATTATAAGAGTCAAAGGAGGCCAAACCTAACCCAAATCAACAGAACATAACCACACATAGCGTAACTCAACCTAACGTGCCGAGACCGCTATTGCTGCCCATCCCAAAGCCAAGCAGGACATACTAGAGCACAGTAGCGAGCAGAAATCCAGCGAATGGCAGTGCTCGGCGAATAGGTTAAAGCTATCCTCTCCAAACTTAGCCTGATCCAACCTAACCGATCGTAACCTGACACAGGTTAACGTGCCGTGTCCACAATAGCTGGCCTTCTCAGAGCCAGGCTGAAAACATTAAAGCACTGTAGGGATAAGATATCCACCTAAATGCAGACCATAGCACTATGAAGTCAAGGCTATGATCTCCTAACCCAGGCAGTCAATTCATAACCAATGGTAACCTAACTCAGGCTAACGTGCCAAGACCACTATTGCTGTCCTCACCAGAGTCAACCGGAACACATTTGTGGAGAGTAGGACGCTGAACAACATATAATCGCAGTGTTCA
>NW_016938472.1:0-593 GCF_001483705.2 Eufriesea mexicana
TCGATCTCGTCACGTCATGTTCGGTTACACTACGTTGGGGTAGGATATGTATGGTCAGGTTAGGTCAGGGTGTGTTTGACTTTTGTGCTACACACTGCAATTCGGTGGTCCTCTGCGCCCTGCTCTGTCTGGTATACTCTGCTTGGTTATTGGGAGGACAGCAACAGTGGTATCGGATCGTTGGATTCTGTAATGTTACGCACGTTTACGCTCCTTTGGTCAAGTTAGCATGGAATAGATCAGAATTTTGTACCGTACGCAGCTGTTCGGCGGACGTTTGCGCTCTACTGAGCTCTAAAATGCATGTTTGGCTCTGGGGTGGCCAGTTTGGTTGTCCCGGCACGTTAGGTTGTGTTAGTTTTCGGTTCTTTAGTTTACGATTGATTCTTTAGTTTACGATTGGAAGGCTGAGTTAGGATTTCTTTGGCGGTTGCGCAGTGCACTGCAATACGGTGGATTCCTGCCCTACACATTGCTCTACTAAACTCTGCTCGACTCTCGGGAGGCGAGTAATAGCGGTCGTGGCAGGTTAGGTTAGGTTAGGTTACGTTTGGTTAGGCTAGGCTTGGTTAAGTTTGGTTGGGGTAGCTTCG
>NW_016938473.1:0-552 GCF_001483705.2 Eufriesea mexicana
ACAAGGAGGAAAGATTATATTGGCAAGCTACTACCACTGCAATGCTGTAGAATCTGGCTGGAATGTTCAATTTTATTATCATTTTCGACTTATATCGTGGTGAGCTAGCTTCCTTGCATAAGTATGGAGGAAAGATCCTTTTGGCCTGCTATAACCATTGCAATGATACCGAATGTGCCTGGCAGTTTCGATTTTATAGACGTTTTCAACCAATATCGTGGTGAGTTATCCTTCTTGCGTAAATAAGGCGGAAAGATTCTGTTAGCAAACTGTAACCATCGCTATGCTATAGAATCTTGCAGCGAAATTCAATTTTTTTGACATTTTCGACTAATATCGATGGTGAGCCGACTTCCTTGCATAAGTAAGGAGGGAAGATCATTTTGGCCTGATATAGCCATAGCAATGCTGCAGAATCGGGCTGGATAGTTCAATTTTATTGTCATTTTCGACTAATATTTGATATTTTCGACTAATATCGTGGTGAGTTAACTTTCTTGCATAAATCAGGAGGAAGGATCCTATTGGCGTGCTACTGCCATTGCAATGCTA
>NW_016938473.1:697-2087 GCF_001483705.2 Eufriesea mexicana
AGTTCAATTTTATTGTCATTTTCTACTAGTATCGTGGTCAGCTAACTTTCTTGCATAAACAAGGAGGAAAGATTATATTGGCAGGCTATAACCATTGCATTGAAGCAAAATCTGGCTGGAAAGCTCAATTTTGTTGTCATTTTCAACTAATTTCGTGGTGAGCTAGCTTCCTTGCATGACTATGTTGTAAAGATCCTTTTGGCGTGCTATATCCATTGCAATGATAAGGAATGTGCCTGGCAGATTCGATTTTATCGACATTTTCATCTAATATCGTGGTGAGCTATCTTTCTTGCGTAAAAAAGGCGGAAAGATTCTATTGGCGTGCTATTGGCATTGCAATGCCGAAGAATCTGGCTGGAAAAATCAATTTTATTGACATTTACGACTAATATCGTGGTGAGGAAACTTTCTTGCATAAACATGGAGGAATGATTATTTTTGCAAGCTATGACCTTTGCAATGCTATAGAATCTACTGGAAAGTTCAATTTTATTGTAATTTTCGACTAATATCGTGGTGAGCTAACTTCCTTACATAAGTAGAGAGGAAGGATCCTTTTGGCGTACAATAGCCATTACAATGATATAGAATGTGCCTGGCACATTCAATTTTATTTACATTTTCGACTAATATCGTGGTTAGCCATCTTTCTTGCATAAATACGGAGGAAAGATCCTATTGGCGTGCTATAGGCTTTGCAATGCTATAGAATCTGGCTGGAAATTTCAATTTCATTGACTTTTTCGACTAATATCGTGGTGAGCCAACTTTCCTGTATAAGTAAGGGGGGAAGATTCTATTGGCGTGCTATTGCTATTGCAATGCTATAGGATCTGCATGGAAAATTCAATTATATTGACATTTTCGACTAATATCGTGGTGAGCTATCTTCCTGGCATAAGTATGGTGGAAAGATCCTTTTGGCGTGCTATAACCAATGCAATGATATGGAATGTGCCTGGCAGATTCAATTTTGTTGTTATTTTCGACTAATATCGTGGTGAGCTATCTTTCTTGCCTAAATAAGGGGGAAAGGTTCTATTGGCGTTCTATTGGCATTACAATGCCGAAGAATCTGGCTTGAAAAGTCAATTTTATTGTCATTTACGACTAATATGGTGGTGAGCCATCTTCCTTGCATAAGTAAGGAGGAAAGATCATTTTGGCGAGCTATAGTCATTGCAATGCTGCAGAATCGGGCTGGAAAGTTCAATTTTATTGACATTTTCGATTAATGTTGTGGTGAGCTAGCTTCCTAGCATAAGTATGGAGGAAAGATCCTTTTGGCGTGCTATATCCATTACAATGACATGGAATGTGCCTGGCAGTTTCGATTTTATCGATATTTTCGACTAATATCGTGGTGAGCTATCTTTCTTGCGTAGAT
>NW_016938474.1:0-303 GCF_001483705.2 Eufriesea mexicana
GTAGCATTGCAATGGCTACAGCACGCCAATAGAATCTTTCCCCATTATTAATGCAGGAACGGTAGCTCACCACGATATTAGTCAAAAATATCCATAAAATCGTGTTTTCCAGCCAGATTCTATACCTTTGCTCTGGCTGTAGCTCGCCAATAGAATATTTCGTCCATATTTATGCAAAAAGGCTAGCTGACCACGATGTTAGTACAAAATGTCAATAAAATTGAATTTTCCAGCTAGATTCTATAGCATTGCAATAGTTACAGCACGCCGGCAGAATCTTTCCTCCTTATATACACAAGAAAG
>NW_016938475.1:0-225 GCF_001483705.2 Eufriesea mexicana
TGTATGGCCGTATGGATGTGTGGGTGGATGAATGGACGGGTGGATGGTAGGAAGTGTGGATGGATGAACGTTTGGATGACGGGATACATGGATGGATGGATGGTTGTATGGTTGTATGGATGGAAGTATGGGTGTATGTATGAATGTATGCGTGAATGTAGTTAAAGATGTATGTATGGATGTATGTATGGATGTATGGATAGATGGATGCATCGACGGTTGGAA
>NW_016938475.1:419-1002 GCF_001483705.2 Eufriesea mexicana
CGTGGATGTATGGACGGATGGATGTATAGATGGATGGATGTGTGAATGGATTGTGGTATGGATTGACGCATGCACGGATGTATTGATATGTGGATGTATATATGCATGGATGTATGTATGGGCGTATGTATTGATGGATAGGTGTATGGATAGATGGATTTATGGATGTACGTATTTATGAATGTATGGATGTATGGTTGTGCGGATGTACGGTTGGATGGATGAATGGATGCACGGATGTATGGATGTATTGATGTACGAATGTATGGATGTACGGATGTGTGGATGTATGGATGTACGTATGTATGGATGTATGGGTGAATGGATGTACGTGTTGATGTAAGTATGGATGTATGGATGGATGGATGTATCGCTGGATGGTAGTACGGACTGACGGATTTATGGATATATGGATGTGTGGATGTATGGATGTATGTATATGGGTGTATGTATGGAAGTTTGTGTGGATGTATTCATGTATGTATGGATGGATGTATGGAATGATGTGTGTATGGATGTATGTATGGACGAATGTGTATGTTTATGTATCGATCTATGTATTGATGTATGTATGGATGTATGG
>NW_016938476.1:0-1483 GCF_001483705.2 Eufriesea mexicana
AAAAGTCAAAGCTGTCATATCCTACTGGAGCCAAACGTAACATAAACTAACGTGACGCTGTCTTACATAATGTGGCGAGACCACTATGGCTGGCCGCACAGAGCCCTGCAGAATACAGTAGAGAAGAGTAGAGCGCAAACATTCGCCGCATTGCAGTGCATGGCACAAAAGGAAAAGATATCCTATCCTAACATAACAGATCGTAGTGCAACCGTACGTTGCCTAACACAATCTTACGTGCCGTGACCTATATGGCTGGCATCCCCAGGGCCGCGTAGAACAAATTAGTAGAGAGTAAATCACAGAAATCCACAGAACCGCAGTGTATAGCAGAACAGTCACAGAAATCCAAACCTAACCCCAACTAACGTAACATGGTGAAACGTGGCCCAACTCAAAGTAACATGCCGCGTCCACTATTGCTGGCATACACAGGGGCAATCAGGATGTAGTGGAGCGCTGTAGAGCGAAGAAATCCACCAAATAATAGTGTATAGCGCAAAAGGCATAACAATCCTATACTTACCTAACCGAGCGTAACATAACCAAACGCAACCTGATTAAACAAACGTGCCGAGGCCACTATTGCTGCCCTACCAAGAGGCAAGCAGGAAATATGAGAGCATAGTCAAGCGAAGAAATCAACCGAGTAGCAGTGCATGGCACGAAATTCAAAGATGTCATATCCTAACCTAGCCAAACGGAACGTAACCAAGCGTAACGTAACTAAACCTAACTTGGCGAGACCACTACTGCTCGCCTACCCAGAGCCCATGGACGGAGCTCCGTAGAGCGCAGAAATGCACCAACTGACAGTGTATGGCACGGAAGTCAAAGATATCCTAAGCGAACATGACATAAAGTGACCTAACCGAACGTAACCTTACACTACCACACGCGCCGAGACCGCTACTACTGGCCTTTCCAGAGCCATGGAGTGCATGTTAGAGCGCTGACGGGCGCAGATATCCACCGGATAGCAGTGTATGGCAAAGGAATCGAAGATATGCTACTCTAACCTGACAATCCTTAACAACACCGAACCTAGCCTAACTCAACCCAACGTGCCGAAAATACTAGTGCTGTCACCAGCATTGCCAAGCAGAACATATGAGAGGAGATTATAGCGCAGAAATCCACAGAATCGCAGTGCACGGCACAAAAGTCGAAGCTACTCTATCCTAACGTAACCAAACGTAACGTAGCCGATCGTAACGTAATTCAACCTAACGTGCCGAGGACACGTATGCTGGCCTCCCTAGAGCCAAGCAGAATGTACTGGAGCATAACAGATTGCAGGAGTCATCCGAATAACAGTTTGCAGCGCGAAAGTCGAAGCCATTCCAACCAAACATGAACTAACCTGTCCTAAACAAGCATTGCCCAACTCAGCCTCTCGAGCCGAGACAACTATTTCTCGCCTCCGCAGAGCCAAGCAGAAAATATTAGAGCGCAGTAGAGCGCAGAAATACACCGAATAGCA
>NW_016938477.1:0-393 GCF_001483705.2 Eufriesea mexicana
AGCATTACCATGGCGATAGCACACCAATAGTATATTTTACCCTTATTGATGCAAGAAAGTTAGTTCACCACGATATCAGTCGAAAACGACAATAAAAATGAGTTTTCCATCCAGATTCTATAGCAGTGCAATGGTTACAGCACGCCAGTAGAACCTTTCCTCCTTCTATGTGCAAGAAAGTTAGGGTCTCCACGATAGTAGTCGATAATGTAAATAAAATTGAATTTTCCAGCCAGATTCTATAGCACTACCATGGCTATAGCAAGCCAATAGTATATTTAACCCTTATTTATGCAAGAAACATAGTTCAACAAGATATCAGTCGAAAATGACAATAAGAACGAATTTTCCAAACAGATTCTATAGCAGTGCAATGGCTATAGCACGCCAATA
>NW_016938478.1:0-738 GCF_001483705.2 Eufriesea mexicana
TGGTCGCGGCACGTCAGATTGAGTTAGGTTACGTTTGGTAACGTTTGGTTAGGTTAAGTTTGGTTAGGATACCATTGACATTCGTGCTATGCACGGTTACCAGGTGGATTCCTCTGATCTACAGTGCTCCACTATATTCTGCTTTGCCCTGGGGTGGCCAGGAGCAGCGGTAACGGCACGTTCTGTTGAGCTCTGCTACGTTCGGTTAGGTCGGGTTACTCGAGGTTTGGACAGGATAACTTCTACTTTTCAGCTATACACTGCTATTTTGTAGCCTTCTGCGCTCTACATTGCTCTACAATACTCAGATCGACTCTGGGGACGCGAGGAACAGTGGCTGCAGCACGTTAGGTTGTGTCATGTTAAATTTGGTTAGGCTGGGTTAGGCTTGTTTACTCAGGATTGCTTCGACTTTCTTGCAATATACTGTTTTTCTGTGGATTTATATGATCGACTGTGCTCAACTGCATTCTGCTTTGCTCTGTGAAGGCCAGCAATAGTGGTCTCGGCACTTTAGGCTGAGCTATGTCACGTCTAGTTATGCTACATTATACGAGGTTAGGACAGGATAGCTTAGGCATCTGCGCCATACGCTTCTATCCCCCAACTTTTCCGCTGTACAGCGTTCTAATATTCACTGCTTGGCTCTGGTGAGGCCCGCAAAGTGGTCTCGGCGCGTTAGGTTCAGTTTGGCAGGTCACAAGGCAGGTCCAGCCAGGGAAGGGCAGAGAATAGTAG
>NW_016938479.1:0-1225 GCF_001483705.2 Eufriesea mexicana
AACATTCTTGCATAAACAAGTAGGAAAGATTATATTGGCAAGACATAGCCATTGCAATGCTGCCGAATCGTGCTGGAAAGGGCAATTTTATTCACATTTTCGACTAATATCGTGGTGAGCTAGCTTCCTTGCATAAGAATGGAGGAAAGATACTTTTGGCGTGCTATAGCCCCAGCAATGCTATAGAATCTGGATGGAAAGTTCAATTTTATTGACATTTACGCCTAATATCGTGGTGAGCTAGCTTCCTTGCATAAGAATGGAGGAAAGATACTTTTGGCGTGCTATAGCCCCAGCAATGCTATAGAATCTGGATGGAAAGTTCAATTTTATTGACATTTACGACTAATATCGTGGTTAGCTATCTTTCTTCCATAAATCAGGAGGAAAGATTCTGTTGGCATGCTATAGGCATTGCAATGCTGTTGAATCTGGCCAGAAAATTCAATTTTATTGGCATTTTCGACTAATATCGTGGTGAACCGACTTCCTTGCATAAGTAGGGGGGCAAGATACTTTTGGCGCGCTATAGCCATTGCAATGCTGCAGAAACGAGCTGGAAAGATCAATTTTATTGACATATTCCGTTATTATCGTGGTCAGCAAGCTTCCTGGCATAAGTATGGAGCAAAGATGCTTTTGGCGTGCTGTAGCCACTGCAATGCTGTAGAATCAGGCCGGAAACTTCAATTTCATTGTCATTCTCGACTAATATCGTGGTGAGCTAGCATTCTTGCATATACAAGGAGGAAGGATTATATTGGCAAGATATAGCCATTGCAATGCGATAGAATCTGGTGGGAAAAATCAATTTTAAAGACATTTTCGACTAATATCGTGGTGAGCCAACTTCCTTGCATAAGTAAGGTGGAAAGTTCCTTATGGCGCGCTGTAGCCATTGCAATGCTGCAGAATCGGGCTAGAAAGTTCAATTTTATTGTCATTTTCGATTAATAACGTGGTGAGATAGCTTCCAGGCACAAGTATGGAGGAAAGGTCCTTTTGGCATGCTATAGCCATTGCAATGCTGCAGAATCTGGCCGGAAAATTCAATTTTATTGACATTTTCGATAAATATCGTGGTGAGCTAGCATTCTTGCATATACAAGGAGGACAGATTATATTGGCAAGCTATAGGCATTGCAATGCAGCAGAATCGGAATGGAAAGGTCAATTTTATTGACATTTTCGATTAATATCGTGGTGAGCCAACTTCCTTGCATAA
>NW_016938480.1:0-587 GCF_001483705.2 Eufriesea mexicana
GGAATCCACTAAATAGCAGCGTACAGAAAAAAGCCGAAGATATTGTATCCTAACCTAACCAAAATTAACATAGCCATACGTAATCTATCTCAATCTAACGTGCCAAGTCCGCTATTGCTGGCCTCCCCAGGGTCAAGCAAAAAATACTAGAACACTGTAGATCGAAAAAAATCCACCGAAAAGCAGTGTACACCTCGTAACTCAAAGCTATCTAGACCTAACCCAGACTAACATAACCAAATCAAACGTATCCTAACTCAACCTAACGTGCCGAGACCACTACTGCTGCACTCCCCAGAGGCGAGCAGAACACACTACAGCATAGTACAGCGCAGATATGCACCGAATTGCAGTGGACAGCACAAATGTCAAAGGTACCCTAACCAAGCCTAGCACCCAACCATACTTAACCTAACTCAACCTATCCCGCCAAGACCACTGTTGCTGGCCTCTCCAAATCGAAGCGGATCACATTAGGCCACAGTAGACCGCAGAGATCGACCGTATAGCAGTGTATAGCACAAAACTCGAAGATGCCCTAACCTAACTAGACCTAACCTAACCTAAGCAAGCGTAGAGTAACTGAA
>NW_016938481.1:0-670 GCF_001483705.2 Eufriesea mexicana
CTATAGCACTCAAAAAGCATCTTCCCTCCTTACTTACGCAAGGAAGTTAGCTCACCACGATGGAAGTCGAAAATATCAACAAAATTGTATTTTCCAGCCACAATCTATACCATTGCAATGGCTGTAGCAATCTAAAAACATCTTTCCTCCTTACTTACGCAAGGAAGTTAGCTCACCACGGTATTATTCGAAAATGTCAATAAAATTGAGTTTTCCAGCAAGATTCTGTAGCATTGCAATGCCTATAGCACGCCAACCGAATCTTTTCTCCTTATTTAAGCAAGAAAGTTAGCTTACCGCGATATTAGCCGTAAATGTCAATTAAAGTGAATTTTCCAGCCAGACACTATAGCAATGCAATGGCTATAGCACGCCAATAGAATCTACCATCCTTAATTTCGTAAAAAAGAGAGCTCCCTACGATATTAGTCGAAACCGTCAATATAATTGAACTTTCCAGCCTGATTCTATAGCATTACGAAGGCTATAGCACACCAATAGTATCATTCCGCCAAGCGAGTTATCTCACCACGATGATAGTCGAAAATGTCAACAAAATTGTATTCTCCAGCCACAATCTATCTCATTGCAATGGCTATAGCACTCAAAAAGCATCTTTCCTCCTTACTTACGCAAGGAAGTTAGCTTACCACGATATTAGTCGAAAATG
>NW_016938482.1:0-1132 GCF_001483705.2 Eufriesea mexicana
TTAAGTTTGGACAGGATAGCTTTGACTTTCGTGCTATACACTGTTGTTCGGTGGGTTTCTGTGAGTCACCGCGGTCTACTACATCCTGATTGGGTCTGGGGAGGCCAGGAGTAGTTGACGCTGCGCGTTACGTTGAGCCATGGTACGTTTTGTTAGGTTAGGTTGGGTCAAGTTCGGTTACGATATCTACGGCTTTTGTGCTGTCCACTGGAATACGGTAGATTCCTGCACAGCATTGTGCTCTGATACATTCTGCTTGTATCTGTGGAAGCCGGCAATAGTGGTCACGTCGTGTTAGATTTTGTTAGGTTAAGCTTGGATATGTTACGTTTAGCTAGGATAGGATGTCAGGCTGCTCTGACTTTCGCGTCATTCAATCCTATTCGGCGGAATTCTGCACTCTAATCTGCTCTGGTATGCTCCGGTTGGCCATGGGTGGTCGGGAATATTGATCTCGCCATGTTATGTGGAGTTACACTACGTTTGGCAAGGTTTGGTTAGGCCAGGTTTTGTCAGGGTATGTTTGACTTTTATGCTATACGCTGCAATGAGGAGGATTTCTGCTCTCTGCAGTACTCTAGCATTTTCTCCTTGGCTCTGGTGCGGCCAGCAACAGTGGTCTCGGCGCGATAGGTTGAGCTATGCTACGTTCCCATACGTTACGTTAGGAGCTATGCTACGTTCCCATATGTTACGTTTGGGAGGTTTGGATAGGACAGTTCATACCTTGGTGCTCTACACATCTTTCCGCAGATTTCTGCGCTCTACTGTGTTGTAATATCTTCTGCTTCGGTCCGTCGAGGCCAAGAATAGTGGTCTCGGCACATTAGCTTGAGCTAGGCTACGTTTGGTTGTAGATCTCCGATCTCCATTGCTGTAATATGCTCTACTTGGCTCTGGGGAGGCATGCAATGGTAGCCACGGCACCTTACGTTGTGTTAGGCTACTTATGGTTATATTACGTTCGGTTATGCTGGGATGGTGAAGCCCTGACCTTTGTGCTATACACAGCCATTCGGTGGATTTGTGCATTCTTCGTTGCTCTAATATGCTCTGCTTGGTTGAGGGTAGGACAGCAATGTTAGTGTCGTCATCTCATATTCCGTTAGGCTACTTTCGGCTGGGTTAGGTT
>NW_016938483.1:0-448 GCF_001483705.2 Eufriesea mexicana
AATCTGCCCTAGCGTAACCTAACCAAATACAGCATAACCGAACGCGAACTAACTAAACCTAACTTACATAGACCGCTATTTCTTAGCTGCTCCCAGGCACAGTACTGTACTAGAGCACAGTAGAGCGAAGCATTCGGCCGCAATGCATTGGATAGCTGGAATGTCAAAGATATACTACCCTAACCTGACAAAGCCCAACCGAACCAAACGTAGACTATCTCGACACCACGTGCCAAGGCTAGTAAGGCAGCCTTCCCATAGATGAGCTGAGCATATTAGAGCACAGTCGAGAGCAGAAGGCGGCCGAACATCGGTGCGTAAGTGGTATGCTGGAGAGTGAACATATTAGAGCACAGTAGAGAGCAGAAGGCGGCCGAACATCGGAGCGTAAGTGGTATGCTGGAGCCACACTCTCCTAACCTATCAAATCATAACGTTCCAGAACGTA
>NW_016938484.1:0-1027 GCF_001483705.2 Eufriesea mexicana
GAACCTATTCCAACGAAACGTAGCCGTAATCAACCTGACATGACAAGACTACTGTTGCTGGTCACGAAAAGACATGCAGAATGCACTAGAGCACAGCAGAGCGCAGAAATCCGCCTCACTGCAGTGAATAGAACAAAAGTCGAGGATGACATAACCTAACCTGGCATAACCTAACCTAACCGAACGTAGCATAACTCAAAGTGTCGTGCAGCAACCGCTGCTCCAGGCCTCCCCAGAACCAAGCAGAATGTAGTGGAGCACACAAGGTCACAGTAACACAACGAATAACGGTGTATAGCACGAAAGTAGAAACTATAATAACCAAACGTAGCTTAACACTGTTTTCCTTTTTTTTCGCGTGGGGGAAATCTTCCGAAGTTACCCGGCCCCCTAGGGGAAATCTTCCAAAGTTACCCGGCCCCCTTAGGGGAGGGGGCTGGGTTATGTGGGATTTTTACCCACTGAAACCCACAAGATGGCCTCACTTCGCATTTCGGTGTGCCCTGGACTTCGCGGCGGCGCAATCGCCATGGCGCCCACGCGACGCAACCGCATTTCCCTCCCGGCGCGACGGGAAATCGCAACCGAAACGATCACGTCCATGCGAGCGAGACGGTTCGGTTGCAGGAACATACAAAACGCATACCACCGCACCGCAACGCACGCACTCCCTGCGGACACCGCGCGAACACCACGCGACGCCGCGAGCCCGGAGCACGGTCACTTCGACTGACGTGCGCCCACACGCCAGCCCGTGGTCACCCTGACCTCGGTTACAACGGGAGAGATAGACGGTCTCCCCGGCCGTAGGTACATGGTCGCGTGCGCCGGCCGAGGTCTAACGCGTTAACACATCCGGCAGAGCGCTTGCCGCCCATCCGCGCCACGCTTGCAGCCTACGCTGCCCTACGCGCGAGGAGCACGCGCTACGCAAGCGGGCTCTCTCCGCGGCCTCCTTCTGCATGATAACCACTTCGCCGAAGGAGGCCACAGCACACGACGCACCTAACCTCTCCATCAACCGCGC
>NW_016938485.1:0-5877 GCF_001483705.2 Eufriesea mexicana
TATTTTTACGCTCTACGTTATTCTACTATACTCTGCTCGACTCTAGGGAGGCCAAAAATACACGTCAAAGCACGATAGCTTTTGTTAGGCTGCGTTTGGTAGTCCCACGATTGGTTAGGACAGGTTAGGGCAGCTTTGACTTTTGTGTTGTACACCGCTATTTGGAGGATATCCACGCTATACATTACTCTACTGTACTCTGCTGGACTATGTGGAGGCCAGTAATAGGGGCCTCAGCACGTTAGTTATAGTTATGCTACGTTTGGTTGGGATATGTTCGCCTGTGTTAGGGTTGGATAACTTTTACTTTTGGGCTATAAACGGCTATTCGGTGGATTCCTGCGCTCTACTGTGATCTAATGTACCCTGCTTTGCTCTGGGTATTCCAAAAATGGCGGCCGCGGCGCGTTAGCTTCAGACATGTTACGTTTGATTATGTTAGGTATATTCCGGTTAGGTTGGCATATCTTTGACTTTTGTGCTATGCATTGCATTTCTATGGACCTCAGCGCTCTATTCAACTCTAATATGCCCTGCTTGGGAACGGAGGTTCCGGCAATGGAAGTCTCGGCACGTTAGGTTGGCATAGGATTCGTTTGGTTAGGTAATGGTAGCAATGGTTTGGTTTGGATGGCTTCGACTTTTCTGCTATACACCGCTATTCGGCGGATTTCTACGCTCTACGTTTCTCTACTATACTCTGCTTGTCCATGGAGTGGCCGGTATTAGTGATCTCGGCCGGTTAGGTTGAGTTAGGCTACGTTTGGTTACGTTATGTTTGCTTGTGTTAGGTTTGGATAGATTTGACTTCCGTGGTTTACACTGTTATTTGGTGGATTTCCACGCTCTACTGTGCTCTAGTATATTCTGCGTGGTTCTGGTGAAGCCAGCAATAGTGGTCGCGGCACGTTAGGCTTAGTTCCTCTGCGCTTGTTTGGGATAGGTTCAGCCTGGTTAGGTCACGTTATCTTTGACTATTGTGCTGTACAATGCTACTTGTTGGCTTTCTGCGCCCTACTTTCCTGTACTCTACTCTGCTCGAATCTAGGGAGGCCAGCATTGGTGGCCATGTCTCGTTAGGTTCCGTTAGGATACGTTTAATAATGTCACGATTGGTTACGTTAGGATAGGGCAGCTTTGACTTTTGTATTATATTCTGCTATTCGGTGGATTACTTCGCTCTACATGGCTCTGCAATAATCTGCTCACCTCTCGTGAGGCCTGCAATAGCACTCGTGACATGTAACGTTCGGTTACGTTACGTCCGCTTATGTTACGTTTGGTTAGGTTAGAATAGGATACCTTTGAGTTTTGTACGATACACCGCTATTCTGAGGATTTCTACGCTCTACATTGCTCTACTGCTCTCTGCTCGTCACTGGGGAAGCCAGTAATTGTGTTCTCAGCACAATAGGTTGAGATAGGCTACGTTTGGTTTGTTTATAAAGGTATGGGTCAGGTTTGGTTTGCTTTGTCTTTTGTGCCGCACCCTGCAGTGCGGTGGATTTCTGCGTTCTAATCTGTTCTAGCATATTCTGCTTCGCTATGGGGCGGTCGGCAGTATTTGTCTCGGCACGTTAGTCTGAGTTATGTTGCGTTCGGTTATGTTACGGTTGGCTAGGTTAGGAAAGGACAGTTTAGACTTTTGCACTGTACATTGCTATTCGGTGGACTTCTGCGCTCTACATTGCTTCGCTATGCTCTGCTCGACTCTCGGGAGGCCAGAAAGTATGGTCGGCCCACGTTAGGTGCAGTTATATTACGCTTGGTTGAGATAGGATACTTTGTGTTTGGTTAGGGTGGCTTTGTCTCTTGCGCTACGAACTCCATCTCTATGAGCTTCTGCTCACTTCTGTGCGCTATCGCACTCCGCTTGCCTCTGTGGACGCCAGGAATAGTGCTCTCGGCAAGTAAGTTTGAGTTACGTTACCTTTGGACAGGCTAGGTTTGGCTGGGCTTGTCTATGATAGCTTTGACTTTTTTTGTTTTACATTGCTATTCGGATGATTCCAGCGCTCTACATTGCCCTGCTCTTCTCTGCTTAGCTCTCGTGAGGCCAGCGATAGCTGTCTTTGAACGTAAGTATGGGTTACGTTACGTCTGCTTATGTTACGTTGTTGTATGTTAAGAAAGGTTAGCTTTGACTTTTGCGCTGTACACTGCAATTCGTTGGCTTTCTGTGCCCTACTGAGCTCTGATATTTCCTGCTTTGCACTGGGAATACCAGAAATAGTGGCCGCGGCGGTTTAAGTTGTGTTCGGTTACGTTTGGTTCGTGTAGGTCTGCTGGTATTGGTCGGGATGTATTTCACTTTTGTACCATACACTGCATTTCTATGAACCTCTGAGTTCTACTCTTCTCTGATATGCCCTGCTTGGCGATGTGGACGCTAGCAACAGTGTAATGGGCACTTTAGGTTGGGACTGGTTACGTTTGGTTGTGTTACGTTAGGCAAGGTTATGTTGGGTAATCCCTTCTTTTCTGCTTTACACCTCAATGCGGTGGTTATCTGGGGTCCACTGTGCTCTAGTATATTCTGCTTGACTCTGAGGGTCCAGAAAGAGTGGTCTCGGCACATTAGGTTTAGCTACGGTTCGTTCGTTTATATAACGTTTGGATACGTTACGACAGGGTAGGTACGACTTGTGTGCTATACACTGCTGTTCCTTGGATGTGCACGACCTACATATCTCTACTATACCTTGCTCGACTCAGTGGTGTCCAGCAATTGTGGTCTCGGCACGTTAGGTTGAGTTAGGCTGTGTTTGGTTAAGTTAAGTTATGTCTCGTGAGGTTAGGATATCTTCGACTCTTGTGCCTTACACGTCAGTGCGGCGGATTTCTGCGCTCTACTGTGTCCTATTGTAGACTTCTTTTCCCTGGGGATGGCAGGAATAGTGGTCTAGGCACGTAACATTGAGCTATGCTACGTTCGGTTACGTTACGTTTGGTTAGGCTAGCAACTAGTAGCTTTAATATTTGTGCTATACACTGCAATTCAGTGGATTTCCGAGAACTGCTGTGCTGTAATATGTTCTGCTCGTCTACGAGCTGGCCCGCCATACTGGTCGTGGCACGTTTGGATGAGATACGTTACGTTTAGCTTGGCAGGATTAGGATAAGTTTGGTTAGGATGACGATGACCTTTGTGCTATACACTGCTATTGCGTGGAATTCTACAGTCCGCAGTGCTGTAGCATGTACTGCTTGGCACTGAGGAAGCCAGTAATTGTGGTCTCGGCAAGATAGTTTGAAATAGGATGCATTTGATTAGTTTACGTTAGCTCTGGTTTGGTTTGTATAGCTTCGACTTTTCTGCTAGACCGTGCGATTCTATGTATTTCTGCGCTCTAATCTACTCTATTGCGCTCTGCGTTACTCTGTGGTGGCCAGCAATAGTGGTCGCCGCACGTTAACTTGGGATTGGTTACGTTTGGTTAGGTTAGGTTCGGCTGGGTTATGTGGTAATGACTTTGCATTAGCGCTCAACACTGACATCCCGTTGACTCCCGTGCCCTACTGCGCTCTATCATATTCTGCTTGTCTCTAGCGAGACCAGCAATAGTGGCGGTGGCACGTTAGCTTGTGTTCTGTTATGTATGGTAATGTAACGATTGGTTAGGTTAAGATATGTTGCCTTTCACTTTTGCGCTACATACTGCTTTCGGTTGATTTCACCACTCTACTGTGCTCCAGTGTGTTATGCTTTGCTTTGGGGAGGACGGAAATTGCGTCCGCGTCATGTTAGGCTGTGTTAAGTTACGTTTGGCTAGTTTATGTTAGCATGGGTATGGTCCCTATAGCTTTGATTTATCTGCTATGCAATGTGATTCGATGGACTCCTCCGATGTATTGTGCACTGCAACTCTCTGCTTGTGTCCGTAGACACCAGGAATATTTGTCGCGGCATGATAGGTTGAGTTCTGCTGCGTTCGGCCAGGCTCGGTTGGATGTGTATTGTTGGGAAACCTTTGTCTTTAGTGCTATGCACTGCTACACCGCCCACTTCAGCGTCCTACATTGCTCTGCTATACTCTGCCAGGTTCTCGTGAGGCCAATAATAGTGGTCTCAGCACGTCGGGTTGAGTTCGGTTAAGTTCGGTTAGGTTATGTTAGTCTAGCACAGGGTCGGGTTGCTTCGGCGTACCTGGTATACACTGTTGTACAGTGGATATCTGCGTTTCACCGTGCTCTAGTGTATTCTGCTTTGCTTTGTGGTGGCAAGCAATAATGGCCTCGGCACAATAAGTTGGGTTCAGCTGCGTTCGATTATGTTACGTTTGGTTAAGTTAGGATAGGGTAGCTTATACTTTTGTGCTATATACTGCTATCCGTTGGATTTCTGCACTCTACTCAGCTCTAATGTTTTCTGCTTTGCTCTGTGTAGATCAGCAATGGAGGCGTAGGCACGTTAGGTTTTGTCATGTTACGTTCGGTTAGATCAGGTCAGGTTAGGTTTTGTTAGGATGGCTTAGACATTTGCGCTATGCACCGTTATTCTTTCGATACCTGTGCGTTGCGTTGCTCTACTATCATACGCATGTGTCTGGGGTCGCTTGCAATTGTGGTCGTGGCACGTTTGGTTGAGTTATGCTACGTTAGGTTAGTTATGGTTTGGTTTGGCTTGGATAGGGTAGTCTCGCCTTTTGTGCTATACACTACTCTTCGGTGGATATCTGTGCTCTACTCTGCTCTAATAATCTCTGCTTGGCGCTGGGGAGTCCAGCAACAGCAGCCTCGGCGTGTTGGATTGTGCTGTGCTGCATTTGATTGGGCTACGTTTGGATAGGTCAGGACAGGATAGCTATGTCCTTTGCTCTGTACACTGCTATTCGGCGAATCTCTGCGCTCTACTGTGATCTAATATTCCCTGCTAAGCTGTGGGATTTCCAGAAATGGTGGCAGCGGAGCGTCAGAATGTGTTATGTCACGTTTGATTACGTTATGTTTGTCTGTGTTAGGTTAGGATACCTCTGACTTCCGTGCTAATACTGCCACTCTGTGGACCTCTGTGCTGTACTCTCCCCCAATATGCCCTGCTTGGCGAATGGATGTCCAGCAATATTTGGATAGGCACGTTAGGTTGGAACTGGTTACGTTTGCTTATGATAGGCTAAGCCTGGTTATGTTAGGACACCATCTACTTCTCTGTTTCACACATCAATGCGCCGGAATTCTGCGCTCCAATGCGCTCTAGTATATTCCGCTTGGCTTCCAGTAACAGTGTTCCAGGCACGATAGGTTGAGTTAGGTTACGGTCGGTTATGTTATGTTTGGTTATGTTAGGCTCAGTTAGCTTTGACTTTTGTGCCTTACGTTGCTATTCGGTGGATCTCTGGGCTCTACTGTGCTCCAGTATGTCCAGCTTGATTCTGGGGATGGCAGCAATAGCGGCCTCGGCAGGTTAGGATGAGATAGGCAATGTTGCGCTATGTTCCATTTGTTTGGGTTAGGTTTGGATAACTCGGACTTTTCCGATATACACTGCGATTTTATGGATTTCTGCGTCGTACTCCCCACTAATGTGCTCTGCTTAGCTCTGGAGAGGACAGCAACAGTGGTCGCGTCACGTTAGGTTGAGCGAGGTCACGTTTGGTTTTGTTACAATTGGGTAGGTTAGGAGGAGGTAACATTGTCTTAAGTGCTGTATTCTGCTACTACGCGGATTCCTGCGCCCTACAGTGCTCTAACAATTTCAGCTTGGCTCTGACAAGGCCAGAAATAGTGGCCTCGGCACGTTACGATGAGATATATTTCGTTCGGTTGACTTGGGTCAGGCTAAGTTTGGTAACGATAGATTCAACTATTGTGCTGTACACTGCTATTCGGTGGATTACTGCGCTCCACTGTGCTCTGGTATGTCCTTCTTGGCACTCT
>NW_016938485.1:8824-9032 GCF_001483705.2 Eufriesea mexicana
TCGCGACGCGTTACGTTGAGTTATGCTACGTTATGTTAGGTTACGTTATTATGGGTTAAGTTCGGGTATTTTTAATTTTTCTACTGTAAACTGCGATTCTATGGATCTCTGCGATCTACTCTCCCATAATATGTGCTGCCCGGCCCTGTGGAAGCCAGGAATAGTGGTTTCGCCACGTTAGACTCAGTTGTGCTATGTTCGGTTACGT
>NW_016938486.1:0-218 GCF_001483705.2 Eufriesea mexicana
AGGCGATCTATTCACCAAGCTATAACAGGTTATAGATTTTGAATATACCTATTTTCTGGCAAGTAAATGTCTGTTCTTGCCATTGAATTGAAGGCGTTAGGCGATCTATTCATCAAGCTATGGCGGATTATAGATTTTGAATAGATCTATTCTCGGGCAAGAAGATGGCTGTACTTGCCATTGCATTGATGGCGTTAGGCGATCTATTCACCAAGCTA
>NW_016938487.1:0-269 GCF_001483705.2 Eufriesea mexicana
TATTGACATTTTCGACTAACATCGTGGTGAGCTACCTTTCTTACATAAATAAGCAGGAAATATTCTATTGCCGTGTTATAGCCTTTGCAAAGCTATAGAATCTGGCTGGAAAGTTCAATTTTATTGACATTTTCGGCTAATATCGTGGCGAGTTAACATTCTCGCATAAATAAGGAGGAAAGATTCTATTGGCGTGCTATAGGCTTTGCAATTCTCTACAATCTTTCAGGAAAGTTCAATATTATTGACAGTTTCCACTATTATCGTGG
>NW_016938488.1:0-372 GCF_001483705.2 Eufriesea mexicana
GGTAATGTGTAGCGTAGAAATCCACTGAATAGCGGTGTACAGCACAAAAGTCACAGCAATCCTCTCATAACCTAGCCAATCATAACATTAGCAAATGTAGCCTAGCAAAAGCTGTAGTGCCACGACCACTATTGCTGGCCACCGCAGAGTCGAGCATGGTATTGTAGAGCAGCGTAGTGCGTAGACACCCATCGTATAGTAGCGTAAAGCGCAAATGTCGAAACTATCCTATCCAAACCCATCCAAATGCAATATAACCAACCACAGCGTAACACAACCTTACGTGACGAGACCACTTTCGCTGGCATTCACAAAGCCAAGCTGAATATTCTACGGCACAGCAGAGCGTAGGAGGCCACCAAGTAGTAGTGT
>NW_016938489.1:0-1122 GCF_001483705.2 Eufriesea mexicana
GGCTGAGCTATGTTACGTTCGGTTATGTTAGGATTGGATATATTAGGAAAGGATCACTTTGACATTTGTGATATACACTGCTATTCTGTGGACTTCTGCGCTCCAGTGTGCACCAGTACTTTCTGCTTGGTTCTGGGGCAGCCAGCAGTAGTAGTTCCGGCACATAAGGTTGAGAAATGCTTTGTTCGGATATGATACGATTGGTGAAGTTAGGATATGTTAGTTCAGACGTTTGAGCTATACCCTGCTATCCGCGGATATCTGCACTCTACTGTGTTCTAATATTTTCTGCTTCGCTTCGGGGAGGCCAGAGATAGTGATCTCTGCACGATAGGTTGAGTTGCGTTACGTTTGGTTTGGTTAGGTTATGTCAAGCTCGGTTCGGTTATCTTTGACTTTCATGCTATCAACTGCCTTTCGGAGGATTTCTGCACTCGACTGTGCTCTACAATACTCTGCTTGAGACAGCAGCATTGGTCGCCGCACGTTATGTTGAGTTACGCAACGCTCTTTTTGGTTAGGTTGGGTCAGGTAAGGTTGGTATATCTCCGACGTGTCTGCTATGAACAGCACTTCGTTGGACTTCTGTGCTCTACGTTGCTCCAATATACTCTGCTAGTCTGTGGGGCGCGGGCAATAGTGGCCGTGGCACGTTAGATTGTGTCATGTTACGACTTCTTAGGCTACGTTAGGCAACGTTTGGTTAGGATAATTTCTACTTTCGTGCTATACTCTGTTATTCGGTGGATTACTACGATCTACTGTGCCCTGCTACATTCTGCTTGCTTCCGGGGAGGCCAGGAGCAGTGGTCGCGGCACGTTATGCTGAGTTATGTTACGTTTGATTAGGTTAGGTTAGGGCAGGTTAAGCTGAGTTATCTACGTCTTTGCGCCATTCACTGCAATACGGTGGCTTTCTACGCTCTGCTGTGCTCCAGTATATTCTGCTTGGCTCTGGGGATGGCGGCGATAATTTCCTCGGCCCGTTAGTTTGCGCTATGCTACTTTCGGCTGTGTATTGTGTCGCGAGGTTAGAATGGGATAGTTTAGACTTTTTTGCTATACACCGCTATCCGCGGATATCTGCGCTGTATGGTGTTCTAACAAATTCTATGATGCTAG
>NW_016938490.1:0-232 GCF_001483705.2 Eufriesea mexicana
TGGTGAGCTAACTTCCTTGCATACGTAAGGAGGAAAAATTCTTTTGGAGTGCTATAGCCACTTGAATGCAATAGAATCTGTCTGGAAAATTTTATTTTATTGGCATTTTTGACTAATATCGTGGTGAGCATACTTTCTTGCATAAATAAAGTGGAGGGACTCTATTGGCGTGGTACACCCGCTGAAATGCTGCAGGATCCGGCTGGAGAATTCGATTTTATTGACATTTTCG
>NW_016938491.1:0-319 GCF_001483705.2 Eufriesea mexicana
TGCACTTGCCATTGGATTGAAGGCGTTAGGTGTTGTATACACCAAGATATAACAGATTATAGACTTTGAATTGACCTATTCCCAGGCAAGTAGGTGGCAGTACGTGAGATTGGATTGAAGGCGTTAGGCGATCTATTCACAAAGCTACAACGGACTATAGACTTTGAACAGACCTATTTTCTGGCAAGTAGAAGTCTGTACTTGCCATTAGATTGAAGGCGTTGGGCGACCTATTCACCAAGCTATAACAGATTATATATTTTGAAAAGACTTATTCTCTGGCAAGTAGATGGCTGCACTTGCCATTGGATTGAAGGCG
>NW_016938491.1:338-705 GCF_001483705.2 Eufriesea mexicana
GCTATAACAGATTATGGATTTTGAATAGACCAATTCTCTGGCAAGTAGATGGCTGTACTTGCCATTGGATTGAAGGCGATAGGCGTTGCATACACCAAGATATAACAGATTATAGGTTTTGAATAGACCTATTCCCAGGCAAGTAGGTGGCAGTACTTGAGCTTGGATTGAAGGCGTTATGCGATCTATTCACAAATGTATAACAGATTATAGATTTTGAATAAACATATTCCCTGGCAAGTATCTGGCTGTACTTGCCATTGGATTGCAGGCGACAGGCGAACTAATCACCAAGCTATGGCAGCTTATAGGTTTTGAATGGACTTATTCTCTGTCAAGTAGATGGCTGTACTTGCCATTGGATTGA
>NW_016938491.1:717-999 GCF_001483705.2 Eufriesea mexicana
TGCCATCTTCTCACCATTCTATAACTGGTTATAGATTTTGAACAGACATATTCTCTGGCAAGTAGATGGCTGTAATTGCCATTGGTTGAAGACGTTAGGCGACCTATTCACCAAGCTATAACGGATTATATATATTGAATAGACCTATTCTCTGGCAATTAGATGGCTGTACCTGCTAATGGATTGAAGGCGTTAGGCGATGTATTCTCCAAGCTATAGCAGGCTATAGATTTTCAGTAGATATATTCTCTGGCAAGAAAATGGCTGTACTTGCCATTGGAT
>NW_016938492.1:0-893 GCF_001483705.2 Eufriesea mexicana
GAGAGCAGATATCGATCGAATAGCTACGTATAGCAGGAAAGGCAAAGCTACCCTAATCAAACGTATCCTAACCTAGCCAAGACGAGCGTCACCTAAGTTAACCTAGCGTGCCGAGACCGCCATTGCGAGCCTCCCCAGAGCCAAGCAGCACATACTAGAGCACAGAAGACCGCAAAAATTGACCAAATAGCAGTGTACAGAACAAAAGTCAAAGATATTCTATCCTAACCTAACCATACGCAGCATGACCAAACTTAACCAAACACAATCTAACGTGGCTAGACCGCTATTACAGAGCTCCGGTAGCAAATCATAACCTATTAGGCCGCAGTAGAGCGCAGAAATGCGCCGAAAAGCAGTGTACAGCACACAAGTCGTTGCTCTCCGAGACTAACATAAGCAAACTCAATAATCCCTAACTAGAGTAACGTAACTCAACCTAACTTGCCTAGCCCACTATTACTGGCCTCACCAGAGCATAGCCGAATATACTAGAGCATGGTCGAATATCTTATTCGAAATCCAGTCGAATGGTAGTCGAAAATGTCAATAAAATTGAACTTTCCAGTCAGACTCTATTGCAATGGAATGGCTATAGCACGCTAATAGAATCTTTCCTCCTACATTATGCAGAAAAGTTTGCTCACCACGATTATGCTCTGCTTGTCTCTGGGGGTGCCAGCAATAGCGGTCTCCGCACGTTAGGTTGTGTTATGCTACGATTTGTTAGGTAACGTACGTTCGGTATAGGTTTGGATAGACATAGCTTTCATTTTGTACACTGTTATTCCGTGGAATTCGGCGCCATATTGTGCTCTACAATACTATGCACGAATGCCGGATGCGAGCAATTGTGGCCGCGGTAAGTTACATTGAGTTTTGTTACGTTTGGC
>NW_016938493.1:0-278 GCF_001483705.2 Eufriesea mexicana
AATCTGCCTGGAAAATTGAATTTTATTGATATTTTCGAATAACATCGTGGTCACCTAACCTTCGCGTATATATATGGACGAATTATTCTATTGGCGTGCTATAGCAGTAGCATAGGTATAGAATCCGGCAGGAAAATTCAACTTTATAGGCGTTTACGACTAATATCGTGGTGGGCGAGGTTTCTTGCATAAATAAGGAGGAAATATCCTATTGTCGTGCTATAGCCATTGCAATGATATAGAATCTGGCTGAAAAATACAATTTTATTGACATTTTC
>NW_016938493.1:293-537 GCF_001483705.2 Eufriesea mexicana
AATATCGTGGTGACCTAATTTTCTTGCATATATAAGGAGGAAAGATTCTACCGGCGTGCTGTAGCCATGGTAATGCTATAGAATCTGGCTGGAAAATTGAAGTTTATTGACATTTTCGGCTAATATTGTGGTGACCTATCTTTCTTGTATATACAAGGACGAATGATTCTACAGGCGAGCCTTTGTTATTGCGATGCTATAGAACCTGGCTGGAAAATTGGATTTTATTGATATTTTCGAATAA
>NW_016938494.1:0-539 GCF_001483705.2 Eufriesea mexicana
GTATATACCACAGAAGTCAAAGCTACCCTAACATAACACTAAGAAACGTGTCGTAAGCAAACGTAGACGAGCACAACCTAACTTTGACGGGCCACAATTACTCGCGTTCCCAGTGCCAGGCAGAATGTACTAGAGCGCAGTAGAGCGCAGAAATCCACCGAGAAGCAGCGTATAGCATAAAGTCAAAGCTATTCTCCCCTTGCCCAACCTAACATAACATGACCAAACGTAAAGGAACTAAACCATACGAGCCACGACCGCTATTGCTGGCTTACCCAGATTCGAGCAGAGTATAGCAGAGCAATATAGAGCGCAGAAATGCACCGAATTGCAGTGCATAGCTTAAAAGTAAAAGCTATCCTCTCCTAACATATCCAAGCATAATATAATCACACGTATCATAGCACAGCCGAACGCGCCGAGTCCACTATTGCTGGAATCCCCAGAGCCAAGCAGAAATGAGGCGGAAGTCCATTGAGTGGAGGTGTATAACAGTAAAGTCAAACACACCCTAACCTGATCCAAACAAACATAACCAA
>NW_016938495.1:0-302 GCF_001483705.2 Eufriesea mexicana
CCAATAGAATCTATCCTCCTTATTTATGCAAGAAAGTTAGCTCATCTCAATATTAGTCGAAAAGGTTAATGAAATTGAATTATCCAGGAAGATTCTATAGCATTGCAATGTCTATAGCAGGCCAGTGGAATCTCTCCTCCTTATTTATGTAAGAAAGCTAGCTCACCACGATATTAGTCGAAAATGTCAATAAAATTGAATTTTCCATCCAGATTCTATAGTATTGAAATGGCTATAGCACGCCAATAGAATCTTTCCACCTTGTTTATGCAAGAAAGTTAGCTTTCCACGATATTAGTCAA
>NW_016938496.1:0-559 GCF_001483705.2 Eufriesea mexicana
ACATTGAAATGATATAGAATGTGGTTGGAAAATTCAATTTTATTGACATTTTCGACTAATATCGTGGTGAACTATTCTGCTTGCCTAAATATGCAGGGTAGATTCTATTAGCGTGCTATAGACATTGCAATGATATAGAATGTGGTTGGAAAATTCAATTTTATTGACACTTTCGGCTAATATCGCTGTGAGTTAACTTTCTCGCATATATAAGGAGGATAGATTCTAATGGCGTGCTGTAGGCATTGTAATGCAATAGATTCTTCCTGGAAAACTGAATTTTATTGCCATTTTCTACTAACATCGTGGTGATCTAACTTTCTTGCATAAACATGGAGGAAAGATTCTATTGGCCTGCTATAGCCATCGCAATGTTCTGGAGTCTGGCTGGAAAGTTCAATTTTATTCAGATTGACATCTTCTGCTAATATCGTGGTGAGCTGGCTTTCCTGCATAAATAAGGAGGAAAGATTCTATCATCGCGCTGTAGCACTTCCAATGCTCTGGAATCTGGCCGGAAAATTAAATTTTACTGACATTTTCGACTAATATCGAGGTG
>NW_016938497.1:0-480 GCF_001483705.2 Eufriesea mexicana
GTGACTGGAATGATCAATTTTATTGACATTTTCGACTAATATAGTGGTGTGCTAACTTCCGAGCATAAGTAAGGAGGAAAGATGCTTTTTGAGTGCTATAGCCATTGCAATGATATAGACTGTGGCTGGAAAAGATATAGAATGTGGCTGGAAAATACAATTTTGTTGACATTTTCGACTAATATCATGGTGAGCTACCCTTCTTTCATATATAATGAGGATGGATTCAATTGGTGTGCTATATGCGTTGCAATCCTGTAGAATCTGGCTGGAAAATCCAATTTTATTGACATTTTCGGCTAATATCGTGGTGAGCCAACTTTATTGTATAAATAGGGAGGAAAGATTCAATTGGCGTGCTATAGCCGTCGCAATGCAATAGAATCTGGCTGGAATGTTCAATTTTGTCGACATTTTCTACTAATATCGTGGTGAGCTATCATTCATGCATAAACAAGGCGGAAAGATTCTATTGGCGAG
>NW_016938498.1:0-5940 GCF_001483705.2 Eufriesea mexicana
TACGTTCGGTTATGTTAGGAGAGAATAGATTTGGCTTTTGTGCTATACACTGCTATTCGGTGGATTTCTGCACTCTGCTGCAATCTAATATTCCCTGCATTGATCTGGGAATGTTTGAAATTGTGGTCGTGGCGCGTTCGGTTGTGGTAGGTTACGTTGGGTTGGGTTAGGTATGTTTGGGTGTGGTCAGCATATCGTTGACTTTCGTGCTGCACACTGCCATTCTGTGGACCTCTGCTTTCTACTCACCTCTAGTGGGCCCCGTTTTGCGTTGGCGAGCCCTGCAATTGTGGTCTGGGGTCGTTAGGTTATGACTGGTTACGTTTGAGTAATAACGCAGGTTAGGTCAGGTTTGGTTAGGATATCTCCAACTTTTTTGCTGTACACAGATATTCGGACAATTACTGGGTCCTACATGCCTCTGCCATACTCTGCCTAGCTCGCGTAAGCCCACAATGTCTTCTGTGGCACGTGGTCCTGTGTTACTATACGTCTGCCTTTGATGCGATTGGTTATGTTAGAATTGGTTATCTACGACTTTTGTGCTACACACTGCTATTCTATGGACGTCTTCACTGTTGTGTGCGCTTTCGCACTCCGCTTGTCTGTGTGGACGCCAGGAATAGTGACCTCTTCACGTTAGGTTGAGTTACGTTACATTTTGTAATCTTAGGTTTTGTTAGGTTTGGTTAGGATAGCTTTGACTTTGAGCTGTACACTGCAATTCGGACGATTTGAGCGCTCTCCATTGCTCTGCTGTGCTCCGCTCAGCTCTCGTGGGGCGAGCAATAACGTTCGTGGAACGTCAGTATGTGTCACGGTACGTCTGCTTATGTTACGTTTTGGCATGTTAGGATAGGGTAGATTTGACGTTTGCGCTATACACTGCTATTCGGTGGATATCTGCGCTCTGCAGAATTGTAATATGCTCCGCTTCGCGCTGGGGATGTTGGCTATATTGGTCTCGGTGCGTTAGTTTGAGTTATGTTACGTATGGTTAGGTAACGTTTGGTTTGGTTAGGATAAGGTAACTTTGTGTAGTGTGCTGTACACTGATATTCGGTGGATTCATGCGTTCTACAAAGCTGTACTTCAATCTGCTCGGCCCTTGGGGAGCCAACAATAGTGGTCGCGGTACGTTGCGTTGAGATTCTCTACGTTAGGCCATGTTATGTTAGTTTCGGTTAGGTTTGGATACCTTTGTCTTTTCTGCTGTACACTGCAATTCTATGGATATTTGCGGCATACTGCCTTCTAATATGGCCTGCATGGCTCTGGGCAGGTCAGCAGTATTGGTGGCGACACGTTAGGTTGTGCATGATTATGCTTGGTACTGCACGGTTGGCAAGGTTGCGATATGCTACCTATGACTTTTGCGCTGTACACTGCAATCCGCTGGATTTCTGCGCTCTAGTGTGCCATAATAAACTCTGCTTCGCGCTGGGGAGGCCAGAAATGGTGGTCTCCGCGCGTGAGTTTGAGATAGATAACACTTGGTTATGTTGCGTTTGGTCAAGCTAGGAGAAGATAGCGTTGACTTTTGTGCTGTACACTGGTGTTCGGTTGATTTCTTCGTTCTACTGTGCTCTAATATGCTATGATTGGCTCTGGAGATGCCGACAATAGCGGTCGTGGCACGTTTAGTTTGGTTACGCCACGTTCGGTTGGGCTCGGTTAGGTTAGGTTAGGATAGGATAGCTTCGACTTTTATGCTATACACGTCTATTCGGTGGATTTCTGCGCCCTACATTGCTCTACAACAATCTCCACGTCAACGGGGAGGACAGTAATTGTGGTCTCGGCGCGTTAGATTTATTTCGGCCACGTTTGGCTGTGTTACATTTATGCGGTCTGGGTTTGAATTGATTTGACTTTCGCGGTATACAGTGATATTCGATGGATTTCTACGCTCTACTGTGCTCCCGTATACTATGCTTGGCCATGGAGAGCCCAGCAATATTTGCCGCGGTATGTTATGTTCAGTTAGGCTATATGCGGTGACGTTCTGCTGGCTTGGGTTAGGCACGGGCAGCGTAGATCTTTCTGATATACACTGCGATCCTATGGCTTTCTATGTTCTACTCTCCACTAACTTGTCCTGCTTGGCTCTGCGGATGCCAGCAACCGTGGTCGCGGCAAGTCAGGTTGTGTAAAGTTACTTCCGGTTAGGTAAGGCAAGGACATGTTAAGTTACGGTATCTCCCACTTTTCTGCTGCACACAGCAATGCGGCGGATTACTGCGCTCCACTGCGCTCCAGTAAATTCTGCTTGGCTCTGGGTAGCCAAGAAGTAGGTCTCTCGGCACGTTAGGTTGACGAATGCTACGTTCTGTTACGTCACGTATGGGCATGTTGAGATACGGTAGCTTCGACTATTCTGCTAAGCACTGAGATTCTATTGATGTCCGCGCTCTACTCCACTCAAATATGTTCTACTTGGCTCCTGTGAGGGCAACAATGGTGGTCTCGGCACGTTGGGCTGTGTTAGGTTATGTTTGAATAGGCTAGGCTACGATGTGTTAAGTTAGGATAGCTTAGACTTTGTGCTACACACTGCTATTCTATGGACTTCTGCGCTCTTCAATGCGCTACCACACATTGCTTGTCTCTGTGGACTCCAGGAATAATGCACTCGGCACGCTAGGTTGAGTTATGTTGCGTTTGGTTTTGCTAGTCCTGACTAGGTATGGTTAAAACAGCTTTGACCAGCGTGCTATGCACAGATATCCAGGCGATTTCAGCGTTCCACATTGCTCTGCTATGCCCTGCTTAGTTCTCGTGAGGCCTGCAGTTGCGGTCGTGGCACGTCAGTTTGGGATAGGTTACGTCTGCTTATGTTACGCTTAGCTAGGTTGGGGTAGGTTTTCGTTTACTATTGTGCTATGCACTGCCATTCGGTGGATTCCTGCGCTCCACTCTGCTCTAGTGTTCTCTGCTAAGGCATGGGTAGGTCAGCAATTGCGGTCTCGGCGGTTTGGGCTGAGTTATGCGGCGTATGATTAGGCTAGGTTTGGCTAGGGTGGGATATGACAGCTGTCACATTCATGCTATACACTGCTATGCGGTTGATTCATGCGCTCTACTGTACCCTAATATGTTCTTCTTGGTTGAGATATGGCCAGAAGTAGTGGCGCGGGCATGTTCGCCTGTTCCATGTTACGCTTGGTTAGCTTAGGTTTGGTTACGTTTGGTTGGAATGGCTTTGACTCTTGTGCCAGACGCAACTATAATTTGGATTTCTGCGCTCCAGTATGGTCTAATATTCTCTGCTTGGGCCTGGGGAGGCCAGCAATTGATGTCTCGGCACGCTAGGTTGGGTTACGCTGCGTTTGGTAAGGTTGCGTTTGGTTAGGCTAGGAGAGGGTAGCTTAGACTTTTGTGATACATACTGCTTTTTGGTGGATTTGACCTCCCTGTTGTGCCCTAATATGCTCTGCTTTGCTCTGCCAAGGCCAGAAATTGTGGCGCGGCATGTTAGGTTTAGTTAAGTTGGGTTCGGTTACGTGAGGTTAGGCTAGGTTTGCATAGAATAGCTTCTACTTTTGTGCTATGCACTGCAATTTACTGCATTTCTGCGCTTTTCTGTGCTGTAATCTGATCTGCATGTCTCTGGGGAGGGCAGCTGCAGTCGTCTCTCCACGTAAGTTTCAGTTAGATTACGTTTAGTTATGTCACGTTTAGTCAGGTTAGGATAGGATAGCATTGACTCTTATGCTATGCACCGCTGCTCGTTGCATTTGAGCGCTCTACATTGCTCAAATGTGCTCTGCTTGGCTGCGGGGAGGCCTGAAATGGCAATCCCGTCACGATACGTTCAGTTATGATACGTTTGGTTATGTTACACTTGGCTAGCTTAGGATAGGTTAGCATTGTCTTGTGTGCTATACACTGCTATTCGGTGTGTTTCTGCGCTCTTCACTGCCCTACCATAATCTTCTCGTCTGCGGTGGCGGCCAGTAATTATGTCCTCGGCAAGTAAGAGTGAGCAAAGCTACGTTCGGCTTGGTTACGATAGTCTGGGTTAAGTTTGGGTAGCTTCGACTTACGCGGGGTACACTGTTGCTTGGGAAACTTCTGCGCTCTACAGTGTTCTGGTATATGCTGCTTGGCTCTGTGGTGGCCAGCAATAGCGGTCTCGGCACGATGGGTCGAGCTTTGCTACGTTCGGTTGTGTTGCGTTTGGGAGGTTAGGACAGTATTGTTAAATCTATTGAGCTATGCAGACCCCTCCGCGGATTTCTGCGCACTACCGTGATACAATATTTCCCGCTTGTGTTCGTGGAGGCCTGCGATAGTTGTCGCGGCACGTTAGGTTGCGTTAGGTTAGGTTTGGTTACGTTAGGATCGCTAAATCTCGGTCAGGTTAACTTGGACTTTCGCGCTATACACTCCTATGCGGAGTATTTCTGTGCTGTGCTGTGCTCTACTATATTATGCTTAGCCCAAGGAATGCCAGCAATATTGGCTTCGGCACGGTAGGTTGTGTAATGTTTCGTTTCGTCAGTTTAAGTTCGGCTAATTTCGATAAAGATATCTTTGACTTTCGTGTTATACACTATTTTTCGGTGGGTTACTGTGACCGACTGCTCTCCACTACCTTCTGTCCGACTTTGGGGAGGCGAGCAATAGTGGCCGCGGAATGTTACGTTGAGGTAGGCTACGTTTGGTTATGATATGTTAGAAGGGTTAGTCCTGGATAAATATGACTTTTGTACTATACACTGCGATTCTATGGAATTCTGCTCCATACTGTCCCCTAGTAAATTCGGTTCGACTCTGAGCAGGCCAGCAATAGTGGCCGGGGTACGTTAGGTTGACTTACGTTACGTTTGGTTACGATAACTTTGGATATATTAGGATAGGATTGCTTTGACTTTTGTGCTGTACACTGCTATTTGGTGGACTTTTGCGCTCCAGCGTACTCTAGCATACTCTGCTCGGATCTGTGGTGACCAGCGATTGTGTTCCCGGCACGTTGGTTTGAGTTTTGCTACGTTCGGTTGTGTTACGCATGGCGAGGTTAGGACGGTATAGTTCAGACATGTGAGGACTGCTATCCTCCTACTTCCGCGCTCCACTGCGTTCTAATATTCTCCGCTTGGTTCTGGGGAGGACTGCAAAGGTGGTCTCGACACGTAATATTGATCCAAGTTTCGCTCGGTTAGGTTGGGCAAGGCTAAGTATGGTTAGGATACGTTTAACTTTTGTGCTGTACACTGTTGTTCGGTGGTCTTCTGCCCTCCACGGTGCCTTAGTGTGCGCTGCTTGGCACTGTGTTGGCCAGCAGCCGTGGTCCCGGGACGTTAGGTTGAGTTAGACTATGTCTGGCCATGCTCTGTCCTTTAGGTAAGGATTGCGTAGCATATACTATTCTGATGTACACTGCGATTCTATGTATTTCTGCATTCTTCCCTCGACTAATGCGTTCTGCTTCGCTCTGCGGACGACAGATATAGTGGTCGCGGCAGGTTGGGATGAGTTCGGCTACGTTTGTTTATGTTACGATTTGATAGGGTAGGAGAGGAGAGCTTTGACTTTAGTGCTATAGTCTGCTAGTCGGCGTACCTCTGCGCCCTACAGTGCACTAATATCTTCACCTTGGACCTGGGAATGCCAGCAATTGCGGCCTCGGCTCTCTATCTTTTGTCAAGTCACTTTCGGTTGAGCTGGGTTAGGCAAAGTTAGGCTAGAAGTGCTTTCACTTCTGTGCTAAACATTGCTATTCGTGAATGTCTGCGCTCTACTGTGCTGTAGTCTGACCTGCTTGGCTAAGCGGAGGCCGGCTGTAGTGGCCTCTGGTCGTAAGCCTGGGTCGCGTTGCGTATGGTTTTAATACGTTTGGCAAGGATAGGAGAGTACAGCTTTGACTTTTGTGCAGTACACTGCTTTTCGGTGGAATTCTGCGATCTACTGTTGTCTAATACTGCCTGCTTGGCGATG
>NW_016938499.1:0-345 GCF_001483705.2 Eufriesea mexicana
TGGTTAGGATAGGAGAGGATAGCTTTGTCTTTAGTGATATAGTCTGTTATTACTTGGATTTTTTACTTGGATATGGTGCTCTCATATTCTCAGCATGCCTCTGGGAAGACCAGCAGTATTGACCTCGGCACGTTATGTTGAGTCAGGTTACGTTCGGTTAGGCTTGGTTAGTCTAATTTTTGTTGGATCATCTCCAACTTTGCGCTGTACATTGCTATTCGATGGATTTCTGCGCTCTACTGTGCTCTAATATGTCCTGCTGGAATCAGGGGAGGGCAAGAATAGCGATCTCGGCACTTACGGTTGTGTTAGGCCATGTTAGGCTATGTCCTGTTGGTCTGAGTT
>NW_016938500.1:0-862 GCF_001483705.2 Eufriesea mexicana
GAATAGACTTATTCTCTGGCAAGTAGATGGCTGTGCTTGACATTGGAATGAAGGCGTTCGGCCGTCTACTTACCATTCTATAACAGGTTATTGATTTTGAATAGACCTATTCTCTGGCAAGTAGATGGCTGTGCTTGACATTGGAATGAAGGCGTTCGGCCGTCTACTTACCATTCTATAACAGGTTATTGATTTTGAATAGACCTATTCTCTGGCAAGTAGATGGCTGTGCTTGACATTGGAATGAAGGCGTTCGGCCGTCTACTTACCATTCTATAACAGGTTATTGATTTTGAATAGACCTATTCTCTGGCAAGTAGGTGGCTGTACTTGCCATTGGAATGAAGGCGTTAGGCTATCTATTCACCATGCTATAACGGAATATAGATTTTGAATAGACTTATTCCCTGGCAAGTTAATGGCTGTCCTTGCCATTGAAATGCAGGCGATTGGCGATCTAATCACCATGCTATGGCAGCTTATAGGTTTTGAATATGCTCGTTCTCTGGCGAGTAGATGGCTGTACTTGCCATTGGATTGCAGGCGTTTGGTGATCTAATCACCAAGCTATTGCAGCTTATATGTTTTGAATAGACTTATTCTCTGGCAAGTAGATGGCTGTACTTGCCATTGGATTGCAGGCGATTGGCGATCTAATCACCATGCTATGGCAGCTTATAGGTTTTGAATATGCTCGTTCTCTGGCGAGTAGATGGCTGTACTTGACATTGGATTGAAGGCGTTAAGTGATCTATTGTCCAAGCTATAAAATGTTTTAGACTTTGAATAGACCAATTCACTGGCAATTAGTTGGCTGTACTTGCCATTGGTTGAAGACGTTAGGCGACCTATTCACCAAGCT
>NW_016938501.1:0-276 GCF_001483705.2 Eufriesea mexicana
TATTAACCAAGCTATAACGGATTATAGACTTTGAATAGACCTATTCTCTGGCAAGAAGATGGCGGTACTTTCCATTGGATTGGAGGCGATAGGCGATCTATTCACCAAGCTACAGCGTATTATAGATTTTGAATAGACCAATTCTCTGGCATGAAGATGGCTGTTCTTGCCATTGGTTGACGGCGATAGGCGACCTATTCACCAAGCTATAATAGATTATATATTTTGGATAGACCAATTCTCTGGCAAGTAGATGGCTGTTCTTGCCATTGGTTG
>NW_016938502.1:0-609 GCF_001483705.2 Eufriesea mexicana
GTTCTATTGGTGTGCTATAGCCATTGCCGTCCTGTAGAATCTGACAGGAAATTACAATTTTATAGACATTTTCGACTAATATCATGGTCAGCTAACCTTCCTGCATAAATAAGGAGGAAAGATTCTATTGGCATGATATTGCCATTGCAACGCTAAAGAATCTGTTTGGCAAATTCAATTTTATTGACATTTTCGACTAGTATCGTGGTGAGCCATGTTTATTTTATAAATTCGGAGGAAAGATTCAAATGGCGTGCTATAGCCGTCGCAATGCTATAGAATCAGGCTGGAGAGTACAATTTTGTTGACATTTTCGACTAATATCGTGGTGAGCTAACTTCCTTGCGTAAGTAAGGAGGAAAGATGCTTTTTGAGTGCTATAGCCATTACAATGGTATAGAATGTGGCTGGAAAATACAATTTTGTTGACACTTTCGACTAATATCGTGATGAGCTATCTTTCTTGCGTAAGTAAGCAGGAAAGATCCTCTTGGCGTGATATAGCCATTGCAATGCTGTAGAACCTGTCTTGAAAGTTCAATTTTATTGACATTTTCGACTAATATCGTGGTGAGTTAACTTCCTTTCATAACTAAGGAGGAACGATTC
>NW_016938502.1:635-1602 GCF_001483705.2 Eufriesea mexicana
ATTGCATGCTATAGAATCCTCCTGGAAAATAAAATTTTATTGACATTTTCGACTAATATCGCGGTGACCTAACTTCCTTGCATAAGTAATGGGGAAAGATACTACTGGCGTGCTATAGCCTATGCAGTGACATAAAAAGTGATTGAAAAATTCAAAGTTATTGTCATTTTCGACTAATATCATGGTGATCCGTCTTTCTTTCATAAATAAGGAGGAAGGATTCTATTGGCGTCCTATATCCATTGCAATGCTGTAGAATCTGGCTGGAAAATCCAATTTTATTGGCATTTTCGGCTGTCATCGCTGTGAGCTAACCTTCTTGCATAAATAAGGAGGAAAGGTTCTATTGGCGTGCTATAGGCGTTGCAAAGCTATAGAATCTTCCTGGAAAATTCAATTTTATTGACATTTTCTACTAATATCGTGGTGAGCCAACTTTGTTGTATAAATGCGGAGGAAGGATGCAATTGGCGTGCTATAGCCGTCGCAATGCTATAGAATCTGGCTGGAAAGTTCAATTTTATTGACATTTTCGACTAATTTCGTGGTGAGCTAATTTCCTTGCATAAGTAAGGAGGAAACCTGCTTTTTGAGTGCTATAGCCATTGCAATGGTGTAGTATGTGGCTGGAAAATACAATTTTATTGACATTATCGACTAATATCATGGTGAGCTAACTTTCCTGCACTAATATGGACGAAAGATTCTATTGGTGTGCTATAGGCATTGCAAAGCTATAGAATCGACCAGGAAAATTCAATTTTATTGACATTTTCGTCTAATATCGTGGTGATCATACTATCGTGCATAAATAAAGAGGAAAGACTCTATTCGTGTGCTATAGCCATTGCTGTCCTGTAGAACCTGGCTGGAAAATACAATTTCATTGACATTTTCGACTAATATTGTGGTGAGCTATTTTTCTTGAATAAATAAGGAGGAAAGATTCTATTGGCGTGCAATTGCC
>NW_016938503.1:0-998 GCF_001483705.2 Eufriesea mexicana
TGGTCTCCCCAGAGCTAAGCAGAATGTAGTGGAGCATAATCGATCATACAAATCCACCGAATATCAGTGTATTGCACAAAAATCGAAGAAATCGTAACCACACTAGCCTAACCTAACGCAACCAATATTAACATAACACAACCGAACGTGCCACGGCCACTATTCCTCGCGTCCGCAGAGTCGAACAGAGTGTAAAAGGGTAATGTAGAGCGCAAAAATCCACCGAATAGCTGTGTATGTTCCCAAAGTCGAGGATACCCTAACAGAACCTTCCCAACCTAACCAAACGAAACGTAACCTAGCTCAATCCAAAGGGCCGAGACCACTATTACTGGCCACCCCACAGCAAGCAGAGGCAAACTAGAGCTCAGAGACACACGGAACAGCTGCGTATATCATAAGGGTCGAAGTAGCCGATCCTAACATAGCCAAACGTAAAATAACCAACGTAACCTAACCTAACCTCACAAGACGAGGTCACTATTGCTGGCCTCCACAAAGAAAAGCGGAATGTACTGGAGCACTGTAGTGCGCAGAAGCCGGCCGCATTGCAATGAATAGCACAAAAGCCATGGATGTCCAAACCTAACTTAACCTAACCTAACCTTAGCAAACGAAACATAACACGACCTAACGTGTCGATACCATTATCTCTGGCCTCCCCAGAGCCGAGCAGAGAATATTAGAATACAGTAGAGCGCAGAAATCCGTGGATATCAGAGTGTTTAGCACAAAAGTCATAGCAACCCTATCCTAATATATCCAACCTTCACATACCCGAACGTAACATAACGCAATCTAACGTACCCAGACCACTATTGCTGGCCTCTCCAGATGCGAGCCTATATTACTAGAGGACAGTAGGGCGCATAAGACCATAGAATCGCAGTGTATAGGGCAATAGTCATATCCATCCAGGCCTAACAAATGTTAAGATAACCTAATCGAACGTTACCCACCTCAGCGTAACATACCGCGGACACTATTACTGTCCTCTC
>NW_016938504.1:0-812 GCF_001483705.2 Eufriesea mexicana
TTGGCTGTGGGGAGGATAGCAATAGTCGTTGCGCCGTGTTAGCTTGAGATATGTTACGTTTGAATATGTTTCGGTTGGTAAGGTTAGGAGAGGGTAGCATTTACTTTAGCTCTATATTCTGCTATTAGATGGATTTCTGCAACCTACAGTGCCCTAACGTTTTCAGGCTATCACTGGGAAGGTCAGCAATAGTGGCCTCGGCACGTTTATGTTCAGTTACGTTGCGTTCGATTATGTTTGATTATGCTATGTTTGGTTAGGATAGCTTTAACTTTTGTGCTGTGCACTACTATTCGGCGGACTTCTGCGCTCTGCTGTGCTCTGATCTGTCCTGCTTGGATCTGGAGGGTAGCAATAGCTGTTTCGTCACGTTAGGTTGGGTTAGGATATGTTTGGCTATGGCCTGCTGGCTTGGGTTAGACTTACGTAGCTTTCCCTTTTCTGTTATACACTGCGATCATATGGACTTCTGCATTCTGCTTTCCACTAACGTGTTCAGCTTGGCTCAGGGGAGGCCAGCAATAGTGCTTGAGGCACGTCCGTTTCACTTGGGTTACGCTTGGTTTTGTTATGGTTGGATAAGTTTGGGGAGGATAGATTTGGCTTTGGTGCTATAGTCCGATATTATATGGACTTCTACGCTCTAGAGAGCACTAATGTTTTCAGCCTGGTCCTGGGAAAGCAAGAAGCGGAGGTTTCGGCCGGCTATGATTTATCACACTACGTTCTGTTATGTTGGGATAGGCTACGTTTGGTCAGGATAGCTTCAACTATTGTGCTGTACACTGCTTTTCGTTGGATTCGTGCGCTCT
>NW_016938505.1:0-204 GCF_001483705.2 Eufriesea mexicana
CCTATTCACCAAGCTATAACAGATTATAGACTTTGAATAGACCTATTCTCCGGCAAGTAGATGGCTGTAGCTGCCATTGGGCTGAAGGCGTTAGGCCATCTATTCACCAAGCTATAACAGATTATTGATTTTGAATAGACCTATTCTCTGGCAAGTAGATGGCTGTACTTGCCATTGGATTGAAGGCGTTAGGCGATCTATTCA
>NW_016938505.1:229-563 GCF_001483705.2 Eufriesea mexicana
CCTTTTCTCTGGCAAGTAGATGGCTGTACTTGCCATTGGTTGAAGGCCTTAGGCGACCTATTCGCCAAGCTATAACAGATTTTAGATTTTGTATAGGCATATTCTCTTGCAAGTAGATTACTGTACCTGCCATTGGATTGAAGGCGTTAGGCGATCTAATCACCAAGCTATAACAGGTTATATGTTTTGAATAGATCTATTTTCTAGCAAGAAGATGTCTGTACCTGCCATTGGATTGAAGACGTTAGACGGCCTATTCACCAAGCTATAGCAGATTATAGACTTTGAATAGACCTATGCTCTGGCAAGTAGATGGCTGTAGCTGCCATTGGGC
>NW_016938506.1:0-408 GCF_001483705.2 Eufriesea mexicana
AATTTTATTGACAGTATCGACTAATATCGTGGTGGGCTATCTTTCTTGCATAAATAAAGAGTTCAGATTCTATTGGCGTGCTATATACATTTCAATGATATAGAATGTTGTTGGAAAATTCAATTTTATTGACATTTTCGATTAATATCGTTGGGAGCTAATCTTCCTTGCATAAATAAGGAGGAAAGATTCTATTGGCAAGCTATAACCATTGCAATGCTATAGAATCTGGACGGAAAATTCAATTTTATTGACATTTTCGAATAATATTGTGGTGCGCTGCCTTTCTTGCATAGATAAGGAGGAAAGATACTTTTGGCGTGCTATAACCATTGCAATGATAATGAATGTGCCTGGCAGATTCAATTTTATTGACAGTTTCGACTAATATCGTGGTGAGCTAACTTT
>NW_016938507.1:0-670 GCF_001483705.2 Eufriesea mexicana
GCAAGTAGATGGCTGTACTTGCCATTGGATTGAAGGCGCTAGGCGTTCTATTCATCAAGCTACGACAGATAATAGATTTTGAATAGACATATTCTCTGGCAAGTAGATAGCTGTACTTGCCATTGGAATGAAGGCGTTAGACGATCTATTCACTAAGATATTACAGGTTATAGGTTCTGACTAGACCTATTCTCTGGAAATTAGGTGGCTGTACTTGCCATTGGACTGAAGGCGTTAGGTGATGTATTCACCGGGCTATAACAGATTATAGGTTTTCAATATACCTATTGTCTGGCAAGTAGATGGCTGTGCTCGCAATAGGATTGAAGATGTTGGGCGAAATATTCACCAAGATATAACAGAATATAGATTTTGCATAGATATATCATCTGGCAAGTGGATGGCTGTACTTGCCATTGGATTTAAGGCGTTATACGATCTGTTCACCAAGGTATAAAACGTTACAGATTTTGAATAGACCTATTCCCTGGCAACCAGGTGGCTGTACTTGCCATTGGATTGAAGGCGTTAGGCTATCTATTCACCGAGCTATTGCAGGCCATAGATTTTCAATAGAACAATTCCCTGGCAAGTAGATGGCTGTACCTGCCATAGGATTGAAGGCGTTAGGCGACCTATTCACCAAGCTATAACAGATTATAGATTTTGA
>NW_016938508.1:0-331 GCF_001483705.2 Eufriesea mexicana
GACGAGCGGAACATATTACAGGACACTAGTTCTCGGAAATCCTCCGAATATCAGTGTATACCAAAAATGTCAAAGCTACTCTTTCCTAGCCTAACCAACCGTGACATAACAGACCGTAGCACAGCTCAAAGTAACCAGCCTAGACCAATGTTGTCCTCCACATATCTAAGCAGGGTTTACCAGAGAACAGCGGAGCGCATAATTTCACGGAACAGCAGCGAATAGGAGAAGAGGCAAAATTAACCTATCCTAACCTAAATAAACCTTGCCTAACCAAACTTAGCATAACTCAACGTAAAGAGCCGCGACCACAATTCCTGGTATACGCGAA
>NW_016938509.1:0-1021 GCF_001483705.2 Eufriesea mexicana
GGCGATCTATTCACCAAGCTATAACAGGTTATTGATTTTGAATAGACTTATTCTCTGGCAAGCAGGCGGATGTACTTGCCATTGGATTGATGGCGCTTGGCGATCTATTCCCCAAGCTATAACATGTTATAGATTTTGAATAGAGCTATTTTCTGGCAAGTAGATATCTGTACTTTTCATTGGATTGAAGGCGGTTGGCGATCTATTCACCAAGCTATAACAGATTATAGATTTTGAATAGACCGATTCTCAGGCTAGTAGATGGCGGTATTTGCCATTGGATTGAAGGCGTTAGGCGATCTATACGCCTAGCTATTACAGATTATAGATTTTGAATAGACCTATTCTCTGGCAAGTAGATGGCTGTATTTGCCATTGGATTGAAGGCGTTGGGCGATCTATTCACCAAGCTATAACAGATTATAGATTTTGAATAGACCTATTCTCCGGCAAGTAGATGGCTGTACTTGCCATTGGATTGAAGGCGTTAGGCGATCTATTCACCAAGCTATAACAGGTTATAGATTTTGAATAGACCTATTCTCTGGCAAGCAGATGGCTGTACCTGTCATTGGATTGAAGGCGTTAGGCGATCTATTCACCAAGCTATAGCAGGTTGTAGATTTTGAATAGACCTATTTTCTGGCAAGTAGATGTCTGTACTTGCCATTGAATTGAAGGCGTTAGGCGTTGTATTCACCAAGCTATAACGGATTATAGATTTTGAATGGACCAATTCCCTGGCAAGTAGATGACTGCACTTGCCATTGGATTGAAGGCGCTAGGCGATCTATTCCCCAAGCTATAACATGTTATAGATTTTGAATAGACCTATTTTCAGGCAAGCAGATGTCTGTACTTTTCATTGGATTGAAGGCGGTCGGCGATCTATTCACCAAGCTATAACAGATTATAGATTTTGTATGTACCGATTCTCAGGCTAGTAGATGGCGGTACATGCAATTGGATTGAAGGGGTTAGGCGATCTATACGCCTAGCTATAACAGATTATAGATTTTGA
>NW_016938510.1:0-2025 GCF_001483705.2 Eufriesea mexicana
CCTGAAAAAAAGAATAATTAATACCTGAAAACAAAAAGAAAATTATTAGTAAATTGTTTAATGTGGGTGGTTAGCTCCAACCTCATTTCGGACCACCACCCCTCGCGCACAACAAAAGCTTATATGTTATACTCGCGAAGGCGAAATGACAAATGACTTTTTCTTCGTCAAGTTGCCCCTTATATAGCCGTCGAACGGCCGAGACCCCCCACCCTGATCGGAAATTTCCGAACTTTACCGATTTTATTAATTATTATTTTTTCGCTATAGAAGCCAATAATTTATTAATTTTTTCATTGTTATTATAAATATATGTTGCAAACAATTTGTTATTAACAATATTAATTTAATTTGTTATAAACAATCAGTGTAATAATTTATAAACTTTTTGCAAATTATAGTTACATTTTGTCACAAATTCGTTCCAAGTTCAAGTAATAGCCAGTAATTCCATAATGTTTTCACTTTTATTATAAATTTACGTTGTGAACAATTTGTTATTAGCATTAATAATTTGTTACTAACGATAAGTATTATAATTTACGTATAATTATTACTCGGAGTGTTCGAACTGATACCGATCATACTAGAGGTTTTCCGTTATTTCAATCTTCTGTGCAATTAATTTATAAATTACATGCACACATTATAAAAATAATATACTTGGGAACATTCTCATATCATTTTTGTTCTTATTTTACTTCTAATTTTGTTCATAATTAATTATTTTGTCGGATCATCGTGCCGATCATTGTTATCGAATCACGTACGTCGTCAAGCAAATAATAAAAGTAAACTAATTAGCATTAAATTATGTGCAAAAATTGCATAAGAATGTTGCGCAAAAGGCCAGTTATGCGACACAGCTATAAAAGTTCTATAAATTAATCGCAGAAATTGCATAATTTGTTAATTCTCCAATAATTCTCCAATAATTCCCAATTGCTAATACGGTCTTCTTTCCCTTTTTAATTTGGAGGTCCATCTGGTTATGAGCTTAATTTTAGATCAGACAAATGATCATGACCTGATTTGCTGTTACCATTAGACTTTTTATTTAATATCGCAGATTCTTCTTCAACTGCCTCTGCTTTTTCACCAAATGATAAAAGATTGAAATTTCTGTAACAAAATTTTTCATCGCAAAGACTAATACTATCATGGCTAAATTCTGCAAACATATATGATTTTTACTTTACTCCTGCTATTTTAGATTTTGAACTGTCCTTTACATCTTCACTTTTCTGTACTATTATTCTTGATATAATATCAGAAAATGGATTGTTCAATATTATAGTTGTTATAAATCTTGTAGGATAAAGTAGTTTATCATTCTACAAAAAATAGGAAATAATATATTTATATCAATTCTCGATATATCTTCTTATAAACATTAAATTTACCTCATCTACAAGTGCTTCCTTAAGTTTAAGCATACTACATATAGATTCTCCAGTAACTTTACCAAAGATTGCATGTTTATTCTGCAAATCTGGTGTAGAATTAAGAGTAAAGAAGAATTGGGAACCATTGTCATCTTCTCCAGCAGTAGCCACAGCAATAAAACTTCAACCACGGGAACGTAATCTTGCACGAAAATCGTACTAAAACACATATATCCAATAATTATTCTTGAATAAAAAAGGAATTCATCTTATCTTTAAATATAGTCTCACTTTAAATGGTTCTCCATATATTTTGACACCTTCTCCTATAATTGTGGGATCTTCACTTTGTGTTGTGAATCCTCTGATAATACTATGAAATAGTGTCATCCTAATAACCTTTCATACATGATTGTATGAAATTTCTACATGCCTTTAGAGCTTCTTTTACACGTAATCCTAACTCAACATCACCGACAGTTGTTTTCATTACAACCTAGTTATAACAAATATATTAGTTTTATTAATATAACAGAATTTTAAAATCAAATTTATTAAAATTTATTATTCATTATTGTAATTCAAATTAGATATTACTTAATATATTAATATAGAAATTTAGAAAGTAAATATTGTATAT
>NW_016938511.1:0-241 GCF_001483705.2 Eufriesea mexicana
TCTTTAAGCTTCGTCAGGATACGTACCGTTTGGATCGGTTAGGAAGGTTTGGTTAGGATCTCCGTGACTTTTGTGCCATGCACTGATATTCGATGGATTCTTCCCATCTGCTGTGCTTTATCATGTCCTGCTTGGTTCTGGTGTGGCCAATAACTGTGTGCTCGGCACGTTACGTTATGTTAGGTTACGATTGGTTAGTTTAGGGTAGGTGAAGTTCGGTAAGAATTGCCTTGATTTCGTG
>NW_016938512.1:0-1893 GCF_001483705.2 Eufriesea mexicana
TATTTTCGTAAAAAGGATACCACACCACGATATTTGTCGAAAATGTGAAAATAATTGAACTTTCCTGTCAATTTCTTTTGAAATGCAGTGGCTATAGCTAACCAATAGAATTATTTCTCCTTATTTTCGTAAAAAGGATACCACACCACGATATTTGTCGAAAATGTGAAAATAATTGTACTTTCCTGTCAATTTCTTTGGAATGCAGTGGCTATAGCGAACCAACAGAATTATTTCTCCTTATTTTCGTAAAAAGGATACCACACCACGATATTTGTCGAAAATGTGAAAATAATTGTACTTTCCTGTCAATTTCTTTGGAATGCAGTGGCTATAGCGAACCAACAGAATTATTTCTCCTTATTTTCGTAAAAAGGATACCACACCACGATATTTGTCGAAAATGTGAAAATAATTGTACTTTCCTGTCAATTTCTTTGGAATGCAGTGGCTATAGCGAACCAACAGAATTATTTCTCCTTATTTTCGTAAAAAGGATACCACACCACGATATTTGTCGAAAATGTGAAAATAATTGTACTTTCCTGTCAATTTCTTTGGAATGCAGTGGCTATAGCGAACCAACAGAATTATTTCTCCTTATTTACGTAAAAAAATGAAGCTTACCGCCATATTTGTCGGAAATGTCAATATAATTTAACATTCCATTCAAAGTATGAAGAATTGCAATGGCTGTGGCGTACCGACAGAGCTTTTCCTGCCTATTTATGTAGAGAAGTCAGATCATAACGGTATAAGTCGAAAATGTCAATGTAATTGTACTTTCTAGTCAAATTCTATTCAATTGCCATGGCTGTAGCTAGCCAATGGAATTCTTCCTTTTTTTAAAAAAAAATGTTCCCTCACAAAGATATTAGACGAAAACGTCAATGTAATTGAACTTTCTAGACAAATTCTATGGAGTATCGATGGCTATAGCAAGCCAATAGGATTTTTAACCGTTATTTATTCAAAAAACTTAGCTCAACGCGGTACTAGTCGGTAATATCAACATAATTGAACATTCCATTCAAAATATGATGAATTGCAGTGGCTATAGCAAACCGACAGAGTTCTTCCTGCCTATTTACGTAAAGAAGACACCTAATCACGATATTAGCCGAAAATGTCAATGTAATTGTATTTTCTAGTCAAATTCTATTCAATTGCTATGGCTGCAGCAAGCCAACAGGATTTTTCCTTTTTTAAAAAAAAATGTTCCCTCACAACGATATTAGACGAGAACCTCAATGTAATTGAACTTACTAGTCAAATTCTGAGGGATTTCAATAGCTAAGGGAAACCAATATAATTTTTCACCGCTATTACTGTAAAAAACATAGCTCAACACTATACTAGTCGGAAATGTCAATATAATAGAACATCGGATACAAGTTATGATGAATCGCTATGGCTATATCGACCCAACAGAATTTTTCCTTATTGTTCATGTAAAAAAGTCAGCTCATCACGATATTAGCCGTAAATCTTACAATAATTGGACTTTCTACACAAATTCCATTGAATTGCAATAGCTATAGCGAAGCAATGTAGTTTTCCCCCTTATTTTCGTAAGAAGGATACCACACCACGATATTTGTCGAAAAAGTGATAATAATTGAACTTCCCTGCCAAATTCTTTTGAAATGCAGTGGATATAGATAACCAATAGAATAGTTCCACCCTATTTACGTAAAAAAATGTAGCTCACTGAAATATTTATCGGAAATGTCAATATAATTTAACATTCCATTCAAAGTATGAAGAATTGCAATGACTATGGCGAACCGACAGAGCCTTTCCTGCCTATTTATGTAGAGAAGTCAGATCATAACGGTATTAGTCGAAAAAGTCAATGAAATTGTACTTTCTAGTCAAATTCTATTCAATTGC
>NW_016938512.1:2228-4688 GCF_001483705.2 Eufriesea mexicana
AAACCAATATAATTTTTCCTCCTTATTTTCGTAAAAAGGATGCCACACCACGATATTTGTCGAAAATGTGAAAATAATTGAACTTTCCTGTCAATTTCTTTTGAAATGCAGTGGCTATAGCGAACGAATAGAATTATTTCTCCTTATTTACGTCAAAAAATTTAGCTTGCCGCCATATTAGTCGATAACGTTCATATAATTGACCTTTGTAATCAAATTCTATTGAATTGCAATGGCTGTAGTAAACCAATAGAACTTTTCCTACTTATTTTCCAAGAAATGTTCCCTCACAACGATATTAGTCGAACATGTGAACATAATTGATCTTTCTAATCAAATTCTATTGAATTTCGATGGCTATAGCAAGCCTATTGAATATTTCCCCGATATTCATGTAAAAAATTTAGAACAACACGATACTCTTCGGAAACGTTAATATAATTCAACATTCCATTCAAAATATGATGAATTACAATGGCTCTAGCAAACAGACAGAGTTTTTCCTGCCTATTAATGTAAAGAAGCCAGCTCACCAAGATATTAGTTGAAAATGAAAATGTAATTGCACTTTCTAGTCAAACACTATTCAATTGCTATGGCTGTAGCAAACCAATAGAATTTTTCCTTTTTTCTAAAAAAAAATGCTCCCTCACAACGATATTAGTCAAGAATATCAATTTAATTGAACTTTCAAGTCAAATTCTGCGGAATTACGGTGGCTATAGCAAACCAATAGGATTTTTCCACCTTATTTATGTTAAAAATTTAGCTCAACACGATACTAGTCGGAAATGTCAATTTAATTGAACGTTCCATCCAAATTATGATGAATGGCTATGGCTATATCAGCCCGACAGAATTTTTCGGATCATTTATGTGAAAAAGTCAGCTCATCACGATATTAGTCGTAAATGTCACTATAATTGAACTTGCTACTCAAATTCTATTGATTTGCAATGGCTCTAGCAATCCAATATAATTTTTCCTCCTTATTTTCCAAGAAGTATACCACACCACGATATTTGTTGAAAATGTGAAAATAACTGACCTTTCCTGTCAAATTCTTTTGAAATGCAGTGGCTATTGCGAACCAATAGAATTATTTACCCTTATTTACGTAAAAAGATGTAGCTCACCGTCATATTATTCGAAAATGTCAATATAATTGAACTTTCTAGTCAAATTCTATTGAACTGCAATGGCCATAGCAAACTGACAGAATTTTTCCAGCCTATTTACGTAAAGAAGTCAGCTCATCACGATATTAATTGAAGATGTTAATGTAATTGCACTTTCTAATCAAATTCTATTGAATTGCGATGGCTATAGCAAGCCTATAGAATATTTCCCCGATATTTACGTAAAAAATTTAGAACAACACGATACTCTTCGGAAACGTCACAATAATTCATCAATATCACAATATTAATTGAAGATGTTAATGTAATTGCACTTTCTAATCTAATTCTATTCAATTGCTATGGCTGTAGCAAACCAGTAGAATTTTTCCTTTTTTTAAAAAAAAAATGTTCCCTCACAACGATATTAGACGAAGGCTTCAATGTAATTGAACTTTCTACTAAAATTCTACGGAAACACCACGGCTATAGCAAACCAATAGAATTTCTCCCCCTTGTTTATCTAAAAAAATTGGCTCAACACGATGATAGTCGGAAATGTCAATATAATTGAACTTCGGCTCCAAATTATGATGAATTGCTATGGCTATAGCAACCCGTCAGAATTTTTCCTTATTATTTATGTAAAAAAGTCAGCGCATCACGGTATCAGTCGTAAATGACACTATAATTGAACTTTGTACTCAAATTCCTGTGTATTGCAATGGCTATTGCGAACCGCCAGAATTATTTCTCCTTATTTACGTAAAAAGATGTAGCTCACCGCCATATTGGTTGATAATGTAAATATAATTGACCTTTGTGCTCTAATCCTACTGTATTGCATTTGCTGTAGCAGACCAATAGAACTTTTCCTACTTCTTTTGCCAGAAATGCTCCACCACAACGATATTAGTCGAAAATGTCAATATAAATGAACTTTCTAGTCAAATTGTATTGAATTGCAATGGCCATAGCAAACCGACAGAATTTTTCCTGCCAATTTATATAAAGAGGACAGCTCATCACGATATTAGTCGAAAATGTTAATGTAATTGCACTTTCTAGTCTAATTCTATTCAATTGTTATGGCTGTAGCAAACCAATAGAATTTTTCCTTTTTTTAAAAAAAAATGTTCCCTCACATCGATATTAGTCGAAAACCTCAATGTAATTGAACATTCTAGTCAAATTCTGAGGAATTTCGATAGCTATGGGAAACCAATACAATTCCTCACCGTTATTACTATAAAAAACATAGCTCAACACTATACTATACGGAAATGTCAATATAATAGAACATCGCCATCAAGTTATGATGAATTGCTATGGCTACAGCGAC
>NW_016938513.1:0-910 GCF_001483705.2 Eufriesea mexicana
TTCTGCTTGGCTCTGGCGAGGCCAGCAAATGTGGTCGGGGCGCGCTAGGTTCTGTTATGTTAAGCTTGGCATGGCTAGGTTACTATATGTTCGGTTAGAGTAGCTTTGAATTTTGTGCTGTATCCTGCTATTCTTTCGATATCTGTGCACTGCGCTGTTCTACTTGCATCTGCTGGCCTCCTGGGAGGCCAGCAATAGCGCTCCTGCGCATTTGACTGTGTTAGGTTACTTTCGGTTAGGTTAGGTTATGTTAAGATTGGTTGCGGTTGCTTTGACTCTTGCGCTTTACACTGCTGTTCGGTCGACGTCTGCGCTCTTCTCTGGCATAGTATATCCAGCTTGGCTATGGGGAGACCAGCAGTACTGATCTCGGCACGTTAATCTGAGTTAAGCAGTGTTTGGTTATGTTCCGTTTGGTTACGTTAGGACAGGATAGCTTAGACTTATGTGCTATACACTGCTATTCGGTGGATTGCTGCGCCCTACATTGCCATATTATAATCTGCTCGGATCTCGGGAGGCCAGCACTAGTGGCCGCGACGCGTCAGGTTAAGTGAGATTACGCTTGGTTGTGTTACGTTACGTTGCGTTTGGTTTCGATGGCTTTGCCCTTTATGCTACGCTCTGCTATTCTATGGACTTCTGCGCTCTTCTGAGTGCTATCACGCTGTGTTTGTTTCCGTGGGCGCCACGAATAGTGCTCTTGACAGGTTAGGTTGTCTTATGTTACGTTTTTCTGTGCCAGGTTTGGACAAGTTTGGTCAAGATATATATGACTCTTGTAGTATACACTGCTGTTCAGAAGATTTCAGCTTTCTACATTGCTCTGCTGTACTCTGCTTAGCTTTCGTTGTGCCAGCAACAGCGGTCGTGGCACGTAAGTTTAGGTAGAGTTACGTCTGGATGTGTT
>NW_016938514.1:0-601 GCF_001483705.2 Eufriesea mexicana
TGACTATAGTGCCATTGCCTGCTATTAAATGGATCGCTGCGCCGGAGAGTACTCTGATACTTTCAGCTTGTCTCTGGGAAGGCCAGCAACGGTGGTCTCGGCACTTTGTGTTGAGTCAAGTAAAGTTTGGTTAGGTTGGGTTAGGCTAAGCTAGGTTAGGACAGCTTTAACTTCTGTGCTGTGCACTGCTTTTCGGCCGATTACTGAACCTGCTGTGCTCTAGCATGCCCTGCTTGGCTCCGGGGTGGGCAGCTATAGCGGTCTCGGCACATTAGCTCGAGTTAGGCTATGTTTGTTTATGTCCTTTTGGTTTGGTACATGTTTGGGTAGCTTTGACTCTTCTGATGCATACAGCGATTCCATGTATTTCTGTGTTCTACTCTCCACTAGCATGTTCTGCTTGGCTCTGAAGTGGCCAGAAATAATGGTCGCCCAGCGTTAGGTTTAGTTTGGCTACGTTTGCTAATGTTACGATTTGTTAGATTTGGAGAGAGTAGCTTTGACTTCAGTGCTATAGTCTGCTATTATGGCGATCTCTGCGCCTAGCAGTGCTCCGATATTTTTAGCTCCGATCCGGGAAGGCCAGCAATGGTGGCTCGTC
>NW_016938514.1:662-1017 GCF_001483705.2 Eufriesea mexicana
CTGTGCTGTACACTGCTGTTCGGCGGATCTCTGAGTTCTGCTCTGCTCCAGCATGTACTGCATGGCTCTGTGAAGGGCAGCAATAGCGGCCTCGGCACGTTAGGTACTGTTAGGCTATGTTCGGTTATATACTGCTGGTCTGGGTCTGGTTTGGGTATCTCTGACTTTTCTGTTATAAACTGTTATTCCATGGATTTCTGTGTCCTACTCTCCACTAAAGCGTTCTGTTTGTCCCTGTGGAGGCCAGCAACGGAGGTCGCGGCACCTTAGATTGAGTTAAGCTACGTATGGCTATATTACGTTTGATTAGGTCAGCAGATGCAGCTTTGACATTAGTGCTATAGCCTGCTATTAG
>NW_016938515.1:0-525 GCF_001483705.2 Eufriesea mexicana
GTGTAGAGCACAAAAGCCAAACATACACTGACATGACATGTCCTAACCTAACCTACCCAAACGAAGAGTAACTCAACATAACGTGCCGCGACCACTGCTGCAGGCGTCCTCAAAACCAAGACATTTGTATAGTACAGCACAGCAGATCACCAGAATCCAACACATAGCAGTGTATGTTACGAAAGTCAAAGCTATCCTGATCAAACTAAACCTGACCTGATGAAACCATACGTAACATAACTCAAACTAACGTGCCACGAATACTACTGATCGACACACCAGAGGCGAGCGGAGTATAGTAGAACAATGTAGGGCGCGGAAATGCGCCGCATGGCAATGTATATCACAAAGGGCAAGAAACCCTAACCAAACATTCCCAACCTATCCCAACGATACGTGACCTAAATCAATCTATCGTGCCGAGACCACTATTACTGACCACAACAGAGCCAAGCAGAGCGCATTAGATCACACTAGAGCGCAGAAGTCTTCCGAATATCAGTGTATAGCATAGAAGTCAAAGTA
>NW_016938516.1:0-5654 GCF_001483705.2 Eufriesea mexicana
TGCAAGCGGTGGGGGTGGCCCGTATCTACGGTCTCCTACACGCTGGCGGCGGCGGTGCTCCTGCAGAAGGGGCGGTGTCGTCGAGGCGAAGTGTTCGACAGTCCTTGATGTCAGCCTGGCGAGCATGGCTGAGGAAGCCGAGCAGCCGGCGGCACAGGGCGATCGAGGCTGTGCTCCCCGTGCTGGCTGAAAAGCCGAGCAGCCGGCGGCACAGGGCGATCGAGGCTGTGCTCCCCGTGTTGGCTGCATTGGGGCGCAGCGGCAGCCGGCACACTTTCCGCTTGACACAGGTATTAACCGGGCAGTGATTCCTCGGGGAGTACCTGTGTCGTATAGGGCCGGAATGTGAGATGCGGTGTCATCACTGCGGGGAAGGGCGGGACACGGCGCAGCACACGCTGGAGGATTGTCCGGCGTGGGCCCGCGAGCGCCGGGTATTTTGTCGCGTGGTGGGTTGGGACCTTTCTCTCTCCGTCGTCGTGGAGCCGATGACGGAGTGCTTAGGTGCGTGGCGTGCGGTGGCCTCCTTCTGCGAGGCGGTTATGCTACAGAAGGTGGTCGCGAAGAGAGCCCGGGAGCGTTGCGCCTGCTCCTCGCGCGTATGGCGGCGGAGGCTGCACGCGCGGCGCCGGAGGGCGGAGCGCGCACTGCCGGATGTGCTAACGCGTTAGACCTGCGCCTTCGCGAGCGACCATGTACCTACGTCCGGGGAGACCGTCTCCTTTTCCCGTTGCAACCTAGGTCAGGGTGACCTCGAGCTGGCGTGTGGGGGACCGTCATTTCGAGAGACCGTTGTCCGGGCGCGCGGCGTCGCGTGATGTTCGCGCGGCGTCCGCAGGGTATGCGTGCGGTGTGGTTCGTTGGTATGAGTGTTGTGTGTGTGTGTGTGTGTGTGTGTGCGCCTGTAATCGACCCGTCTCGCGCGCATGGACGTGATCGTTTCGGGTGCGACAGCCGGTCGCGCCGGGAGGGAACTGCGGTTGCGTCGCGGGAGCGTCCTGGCAATATCGTCGCCGCGAAGTCCAGGGCGCACCGAAATGCGATGGGCTGGCCATCGTGGGGGTTTTAGTGGGTGAAAATCTCACAAAGCCCCGCCCCCTCCCCTAAGGGGGACGGGTATCTTTGGAAGATTTCCCCCACGTAAAAAAAAGAAAGGATCGCTTTGACTTTTGTATCGTACACTACTAGTCGGTGGACTTTTGCTCCCTCCATTCCTCTTTCATACTCTGCTAGACTCTGCGGAGTCCAGTAATTGTTTTCGCGGCACGTTAGTATGAGTTAGGTTACGTTTGGTTATGTCACCGTTGATTAGGCTAGGTGAGGATATCATTGACTTTTGTGCTACACACTGCTTTTCGGTGAGTTTCCGCGATCAGCGTTGCTCTAGTATTCTCTGCTTGGCTCTGTGTAGGTCAGCAATATCGGTGTGGGTCTGTCAGGAGGAGTTAGGTTACGTCTGTACGTGTCATGTTTGTTTGCGTCCGTTTTGGATGGCTGTGACTTTTTCCACTGCACCCTGCAATTCCGTGGACTTCGGCACTACCCTCTTCTATAATATGATCTGCTGGGCTCTGGGGATGCCGGCAATAACCTTCGCGGCGCGTTAGATTGTGTTGGATTACGTTTGATTATGTCATGTTTGGCTACATTATTAGAGGATAGCTTCGACTTTTCTGATAAACACTGCAATTTGGTTGGCTTCCGCGCTCTACTCTGCTGTAGTATGTTCAGCTTGGTTCTGAGGATGCCTGCAATTGTGGGATTGTCATGTCCGTTTGAGTTAGGTTACGTTTGGGTATGTCTCGTTTGGTTAGGTTAGGAGAGCATAGCTATTGCCTCTGTGTTATACGCTGTTACTGGCTGGACTTCTGCACTCTACTGTGCTCTATCACACTCTGCTTGTCCCTGTGGACGCAAGGAGTTGTGGTCGCGGCACGTTATGTTGATTTATGCTACGTTTGGTTAGGTTAGTCTGGGATAAGTTTGCATAGCTTTGACTTTCATCGTATACACTGATATTCTGTGGATTTCTGCGAACTACTGTGCTCTCGTGTGTTCTGCTTGGCACTGGGGTTGCCAGTGATAATGGTCTCGTCTCGTTGGGTTAGATGGTCTTCGTTTGGTTCGCTTAGGTTGGATCTGGTGAGGTTGGGATATCTTTGACGTTTGTGTCGTTCACTGCTCTTTGGAGGCTTTCTGCGCCATGCTGTGACGTAGCCTATTCTACTTGGCACATGCGAGGTCAGCAAGAGTGGTCTAAGCAGGTTCGGTTGGATTATGTTGCGCTTGGCTATGTGACGTTTGCATAGTTTAGGATAGTATAACTTAGACTTCTGCGCTACACACTGCTACACGCGGTCTTCGGCAATCTACCGTGCCCTAACATGTTCATCTTGTCTCTGTGTGCGCTAGCATTGGTGGCATCGCCACGTTACGTTGAGATATGCTACGTTCGGTTGGGATAGGTTAGGGCAGGTTAGGTACGTATACCTCCGACGTCTGTGCCTTACACAGCAATGCGGCGGATTGCTGTGCCCTCTGTGCTCCAGGATGTTCTGGTTGGCTCGGTGGAAGTCAACAATAGTGGTCTAGGCTCATTAGGTTATGTTATTTGGCGTTCGGATATGTTATGTTTGGCTAGGTTAGGCTAGGATGGCTTCGACTTTTGTTGTTTAAACTGCTGCTCGGGTAGTTTCTGCGCTCTACCGCGTCCTAATTTTCACTGCTTATCTGTGGGTTGGCCGACTATAATGGTCTCGGCACGTTGGTTCAGGTTAGCTTGCGTTCGGTAAGGTTTGATTCGTTTGCGTCAGGCTGCGGTAGCTTAGAATTTTCTGCTATACACTGCAATTATACAGGCTTCTGCGCTCTACTCTGCTCTACTATGTTCTGCTTGGCAACGGGGAGGACAGAAAAAGTGGTCTAGGCGCATCAGGTTGGATTTGGTTGCGTTTGGTTATGTTACGTTTGCTTATGTTATGTAGGATAACTTTGACTTTTGTGCCATAAGCTGCTACTCGGTGGATTCCTGCGCTCTAAATTGCTCTACTATACTCTGCTGCACTCTGAGGTGGCCAGCAATAATGGTCGTGACACGATGGGTTGAATTGGGTTACGTCCGGTTTGGCTGGGTTGGGCTAGGTTTGGTTATGATGGCTTTGACATTTGCCCTAAACACATCAATTATTCGGGTTCCTGTGCTCCACCGTGCCCTAATCATCTCTAGTTTGCTCTGGGGAGGCCAGCGATAGAGGTCTCGGCACATTATGTTGAGTTAGGTTATGTTTGGCATGGTTACGTGCGTTTGGATTAGGTTCGTATAGCTATGACTTTCTAGGCATAGTCGGTTATTCAGTGGATTTCTGCGCTGTACTCTGCCCTATTATCCTCTGCTTCACTCTGGCAAGGCCAGCAATAGTGGTTGCTGCACGTTAGGTTGAGTTAGGCTACGTTCGGTTGTGCTACGATTGGTTAGGGTTGTCTATGATAGCTATGACTTTTGTGCTACACACTGCAATTCGGTGGATTTCTGCGTTCTTCTGAGCCCTAATGTGCTCCGCATGGCTCCTGGGTGCCCAGCAACGGTGGACTCGGCACGTTAGTTTGAGTTAACCAACGTTTGGCAAGGTCACTCTAGGTTTGTTTAGGTTAGGATAGCATTGTTCTTTGTGCTAAGACCTGCAATGCGGTCGAGTTCTACGCTCTACTGTGCTCTAACATATTATGTTTCTCTCTGCGGAGGCCAGCAATAGTGGCATCGGCACCATAGGTTGTGTTAAGTTACGGTTGGGTATGTTACGGTTTGTTTGGTTTGTAGCGGATAGCTTTGACTTTTGTGCTGTGCACCGTCATTCGGTGGACTACTGCGCTCTGCCATGCTCTAATATATCCAGCTTGTCTACGGGAAAGCCAACAATAGTGGTCTGGGCACGTCATGCTTAGTTGTGCTACGTTGCAGTATGTTTCGTTAGGCCAAGTCAGGTTCGGATATCATTGTCTCTTGTGCTTTACGTAGCAATGCGGCGGTTTTCTGCGCTGTGCTTGTCTTTCGTATATCATGCTTGGCTCTGAGGTTGTCAGTAATAGTGGTGTAGGTCTGTTAGGTCGAGTCAGTTTACCTACGGCTATATTATGCTTGGTTGGCTTAGGCCAAGACAACTTTGACTTTTGTGTATACACTGCTATTCGGTGGATTTCTACGCTCTACTGCAATCTGATATGCTCCGCTTTGCTCTGAGGAGGCAAGAAGTAGGGGCCGCGTCGTGTTAGGTTGAGTCAGGTTACGTTTGGCTGTGTTCGGTTTGTTCGTGTTAGGATAGGTTACCTTTTGCTTCTGCCCTGTACATTGGAATGCGGTGGACTTCTGCGCCCTACTGTACCCCAGTAGGTTCTGCCTGGCTTTGGCGATCCAGCAATACTGGTTTCGGCACATTAGGTTGCGATAGCATACGTTTGGCTCTGTTATGTTAGCCTTGGTTGGATTTGGATAGCTTCAGCTTTTCTGCTCCAGACTGCGATGCTGTGGATTTCTGATCTCTAATTAGCTCTGCTGGACTCCGCAGTGGTTAGCAATACTGTTCGTGACACGTTAGGTTGAGTTAGATTGCGTTTGGTTTGGCTAGGTTGGGTTGGGTTAGGCAAGGATAGCTTTGACATCTGCGCTATGTACTGGTATTCTGTGGACTAATGCACTCAACATTGATCTACTAAACCCTGCTCGACCCTCGGGTTGCCAGCAATGGTGGTCGTGACACGATAGGTTGAGTTATGTTACGTACGCTTAGGCTATGTTGGGTTAGGTTTGGTTATGATGACTTTGTCCTTTGCTGTATAAACTGCTGTCCGATGGATTTCTGCGCTCCACTGTGCTCTAGTCTATCGTGATTGGCACTAGGTAGGACAGAAGTAGTGGTTTCGGCACGTTAGGTTTAGTCAGTCCACGTTTGGTTGCGTTAGGTTAGGTAGGTTTGGTTAGGACATATTTGACTTTTGTGCTATACGCTTCTATGCGGTGGCTACCAGCGATCTACTGTGCTCTAGTATATTCTGCTTGGCTCTGTGGATTGCAGCAATTGTGGTCTCGGCACGTTCGGCTAAGTTAGGATACGTTTGATTATATTACGTTTGGCTATGTTAGCAGAGGATAGATCTGACTTATGAGTTTTACACCGCTTTTCGGAGGTCTTCTGCGCTCTACTGTGCTCCAGTATGCTCTGCTTGGTTCTGGGGAGGCCAGCAATATTGGTCTTGGTACATTACGTTGAGATAGGTTAGCTTTGGTTAGTTTACGTTCGTTTGGGATATGGCTGGACAGATTTGACTTTCTCGGCAAGGACTCCTCTCCGGCGGATTTCAGCGCTCTACCCTGCCCTACTATACCCTGCCCGACTCTGGGGTGGTAAACAATAGTGTTCGCTGCACGGTAGGCTAAGTTAGGTTACGTTCGGCATATTACGATTCGTTAGGTTAGGAGAGTGTAGCTTTGACTTTTGTGCTGTACAATGCCCTCCGGTGGATTTCTGCATTCTCCTGTGTCGTAGTATATTCTTGTTGGCTCTTTGGAAGTCAGCAATAGTGGTCTAGACACGATGGGTTGAGTTAGGTTACGTTTGGTTATGTTATGTTTGGTTAGGTTAGGCTAGAATGGCTTTGAC
>NW_016938517.1:0-686 GCF_001483705.2 Eufriesea mexicana
ACGCCCTGATGTGCTCTGAAATGCTCTTCTTGGCACTATAAAGGCAATAAACGTCGGTCGCGGAATGTTATGTTGAATTAGACTACTTTTGGTTTGGTCACGGTGGATCAGGTAAGGCTTCGGTTTCTTTGACCCTTGTGCTGTACACGGCAATGCGATAGATTTCTGCTCTCTAGTGTGCTGTACTACACTCTACTTGTCTCTGTGGAGGCAAGGAATTGTGGCATCGTCACGTTAGTTTCAGTTAGGTTAAGTTCGGTTACGTTACGTTTGGCTGTGTTAGGATAGGCTACTCTATCTTTTGTACCTTTCACTGCCATTCGGTGGATTTCTGTGCTCGAATGTGCTGTAATCTCCACTGTTTGGCTATGGGGATGCCACCAGTAGTGGTCTCGTCATGTTAGTGTGAGTTAGACTACGTTTGGGTATGTTACGTTTTGCTAGGTTAGGATATGCTAATTTGCCTTTCGTGCTATACATCGCTATTCGGTGGATTTCTGTAACATACAGTGTTCTGCTATATTCTGCTTGTCTCCGCGGATGCCAGCAGATGTGACCGCGGTATGTTATGTTGTGTTACGTTACGTTCGCTTTTGTTACTTTTGGTCAGGCTAGGATAGGGTATATTAGACTTTTACGCCATACACTGCGATTCGGTGGGTGTTTGCTATCCACAGTGCTCTAAT
>NW_016938518.1:0-540 GCF_001483705.2 Eufriesea mexicana
CTAATATCGTGGTGAGCTAACCTTCTTGGATGAATATGGACGAAAGATTCTATTGGCGCGCTGTAGCCACAGCAATTCTATAGTATCCGTATGGAAAATTCAGTTTTATTGACATTTTCGACTAATATCGTGGTGAGCTAGCCTTCTTGGATGAATATGGACGAAAGATTCTATTGGCGCGCTGTAGCCACAGCAATTCTATAGTATCCGTATGGAAAATTCAGTTTTATTGACATTTTCGACTAATATCGTGGTGAGCTAGCCTTCTTGGATGAATATGGACGAAAGATTCTATTGGCGCGCTGTAGCCACAGCAATTCTATAGTATCCGTATGGAAAATTCAGTTTTATTGACATTTTCGACTAATATCGTGGTGAGGTGTCTTTTTTGCATACATAAGGAGGAACGATTCTATTGGCGTGCTATAGCCATTGCAGTGCTGTAGAATCTGCATGGTATATTCAATGTTAATGTCATTTTCGGCTAATATTGTGGTGAGCTAACTTTCTTGTTTCATACGGAGGAAAGATACTATTGGG
>NW_016938519.1:0-684 GCF_001483705.2 Eufriesea mexicana
GTGCTATAGCCATTGCGGTGCTCTAGATTCAGCCTGTGAAATTCAACTTTATTGACATTCTCGAATTATATCGTGGTGAGATAACTTTCTTGCATAAATAAGGTTGACTGATTCTATTGGCGTGCTACAGCTATTGCAGTGGTATAGAAACAGCCAGGAAAATTCAATTTTATTGTTATTTTCGACTAATATCGTGGTTAGCTAACACCCTTGTACACGTAAGGAGGCAGAATTCTATTGGTCTACTATAGCCATTGCAATGCTGTAGAGTCTGGCTGGAAAATTCAATTTTATTTACATTTTGGACTGATATCGTGGTGAGCTAACTCCCTTATATACGTAAGGGGGAAGAATTCCATTGGCCTACTATAGCCATTGCAATGCTACAGAATCTGGCTCGAAAATTCAATTTTAATGAACAATTTTAATGAGATTTTCGACTTATATCGTGGTGAGCTAACTCCCTTGCATACGCAAGGAGGAAGAATTCTATAGGCGAACAATAGCCAATGCAATGTTTTAAAGTCTGGCTGGAATATTCAGTTTCATTGACATTTTCTACTAATATCGTTGTGAGCTGATTTTCGTGCATAAATAAGGAGGAAAGGTTGTTTTGACGTGCTGTTGCCATTGCATTGCTTCAGGATCTGGCTGGAAAATTCAATTTTATTGTTATTTTCGACT
>NW_016938520.1:0-386 GCF_001483705.2 Eufriesea mexicana
TATGGATGTATGTATGTATGGATGTACCAATGTTTGGATGTACGAATGTATGTATGTACGGATGTATGGATGTTTGGATGTATATCTGTATGGATGTATGAATCGATGGATGCATGTGGGGATGTATGTATGGATGGCTGCATGCATGGATGTATGTATGGATGCATTTACGGATGTATCTATGGATGCATGTATGGATAAGTGTCTGGGAGTACGAATGGATGTATGGATGTCCGTATGGATGGATGAGTGCATGGATGGATGGATTTATGGATGTATGGATGTTTGGATGTATGGATGTATGTATGGATGGATGTATGGATGTGTGAATGGATGGATGTATATATGTATGGATGTATGGATTGATGGATGTATGGATGGATGGA
>NW_016938521.1:0-455 GCF_001483705.2 Eufriesea mexicana
ACAGCATTGCAATGGCTATCGCGCGCCAATAGAATATTTCCTCCTTATTTATGCACGAAAGTTTCCTCACTACGATGTTAGTCGAAAATGTCAATAAAATTGTATTTCCGAGGCAGATTCTATAGCATTGCAATGGCTATGGCGCGCCATCAGGATATTTCCTCCTTATTTATGCGCGAAAGTTAGCTCACCACGATATTAGCCGAAATTGTCAATAGCATTGAATATTCCAGGCAGATTCTGTAGCACTGCAATGGCTACAGCACGCCAATAGAATCGTTCCTGCTTATTTATGCACGAAAGTAACCACACAACGATGTTAGTCGAAAATGTCAATGAAATTGTATTTTCGAGGCAGATTCTATAGAATTGCAATGGATATAGCGCGCCAATAGGATAATTCCTCCTTATTTATGCACGAAAGCTACCTCACCACTATATTAGCCGAAAATGTC
>NW_016938522.1:0-585 GCF_001483705.2 Eufriesea mexicana
GGGTTGAGCTAACTTTCTTAAATAAATAAGGAGGAAAGATACTATTGGCGTGCTATAGCCCTTGAAATGTAATATAATCTGCATAGAAAATCCAATTTTATTGACACTTTCCTCTACTATCGTGGTGAGATAACATTTTTTCATAAATAAGGAGGAAATATATTGCCAAAATAAGGAGGAAATATTCTATTTTCGCGCTATACCCGTTGCAGTGCTATAGAATCTGGCTGGAAAATTCAATTTTATTGACATTTTCGAATAATATCGTGGTCCGGTAACTTTCTTGCTTAAGTAAGTAGGAAAGATTCTATTGACGAGGTATGGCCATTGCAGTGCAAGAGAATCTGGCTGGAAAACGCAATTTTATTGACATTTTCGGATAATATCGTGGTGAGATAACTATCTTCCATAAATAAGGTCGAAAGACACTATTGACGTGCTATAGCCATTGTAGTGCTATAGAACCTGTCTGGAACAATCAATTTTATTGACATTTTCGGATAATATCGCGGTGACCCTGCCTTCTTCCATAAATAAGGGGGAAAGATTCTATTGGCGCGCTATACCCGTTGCAGTGCTATAGAA
>NW_016938523.1:0-410 GCF_001483705.2 Eufriesea mexicana
AACGCTGCGAGACCACAATTTCCGGCATCCCCAGAGCCAAGGAGAGTACACTGGAGCACACTACATCTCACAAACCCGCCGTATTGCTGTGTATGGCACAAAAAAACAAAGCAGTTCTATACCTTCGTAACCAACCGTAACACAGCCAAACGCAACCTAACCCAACGCAACGCCCGCCACCACCATTTCTGGCCTCCACAGGGACAAGCAGGGTGTACTCTAGCACGGTAGTGTGCAGAAATCCACCGCAATGCGGTGGATAACACAAAAGTCGAAGATATACTAACGTAACATGTCCAAACCTAACCAAACCAATCATAACATAACACAAAGTAACGTGCCACGGACACTATTGCTCGCCAACCCAGAGTCGAGCAGAGTATAGTAGATCAATGTCGAGAGCAGAAATC
>NW_016938524.1:0-224 GCF_001483705.2 Eufriesea mexicana
CCATACACCCATCCTTCCATACATCCATCCATCCATACACACATCCATGCATCCATTCTTCCGGTCATCCATACATTCGTACATCCATACGTCCATACATCCATACATCCATACATGCATACACCCATACATTCTTACATCCATACATCCACACATCCATGCATCCACAAATCAATCCATCCATCGATCCATACATTCATCCATCCATACATCCATCCACCCAT
>NW_016938525.1:0-227 GCF_001483705.2 Eufriesea mexicana
GCTAACCTAAGCCCACCTGATGTAACCCGATCTAACCAAACCCGATCTAACCTAACATAACCTAACCTATACGAACCTAAGCCAACGTAACCTAAACTAACCTATCCGAACCTAAGCCAACGTAACCTAAACTAACCTATCCGAAAATAAGCTGATGTGACCTGACCAGCTCGAACGTAACCTAACCCAACCCAACCCAACCCAACCTAACCTAACCAAACGTAACC
>NW_016938526.1:0-494 GCF_001483705.2 Eufriesea mexicana
CAGCCATCTACTTGCCAGAGAATAGGTTTATTCAAAATATATAACCTCTTACAGCGAGGTGAACAGATCGTCTAACGCCTTCAATCCAATGGCAAGTACAGCCCTCTACTTGCCAGAGAATAGGTTTATTCAAAATATATAACCTCTTACAGCGAGGTGAACAGATCGTCTAACGCCTTCAATCCAATGCCATGTACAGCCATCTACTTATCAGAGAATAGGCCTATCCAAAGTTTATAGTCTGTTATAGCATGGTTAATAGGTAGCCTAACGCCTTCAATCGAATGGCAAGTACAGCCATCTACTTGCCAGAGGATAGGCCTACTCAAGATATAAAATCTGTTATAGCTTGGTGAATACATCGCCTAACGCCTTCAATCCAATGCCATGTACAGCCATCTACTTATCAGAGAATAGGCCTATCCAAAGTTTATAGTCTGTTATAGCATGGTTAATAGGTAGCCTAACGCCTTCAATCGAATGGCAAGTACAGC